>NC_091959.1:7880961-8098461 GCF_031021105.1 Erythrolamprus reginae | reverse complement strand
GCAAGCTACTTCTGCTGATCACCGGCTGCCAGAAGTTTGGCAGATCGAATCTCAGTAGGCTCAAGGCTGACTCAGCCTTCAATCTTTTATTATTATTTATTTTTATTTATTGGATTTGTATGCAGACTCAGGGCGGCTAACAACAGCAATAAAACAGTATATAACAAAATCCAATACTAAAAACAGTTAAAAACCCATTATATAAAAACCAATCATACATACAGACATACCATGCATAAAATTGTAAAGGCCTAGGGGAAAGTGTATTTCAGTTCCCCCATGCCTGGCGGCAGAGGTGGGTTTTAAGGAGCTTACGAAAGGCAAGGAGGGTGGGGGCAATTCTAATTTCTGGGGGGAGTTGGTTCCAGAGGGCCGGGGCTGCCACAGAGAAGGCTCTTCCCCTGGGTCCCGCCAATCGGCACTGTTTAGTTGACGGGACCTGGAGAAGGCCAACTCTGTGGGACCTAACTGGTCGCTGGGATTCGGGCAGCAGAAGGCGGTCCCTGAGGTAATCTGGTCCGGTGCCATGAAGGGCTTTATAGGTCATAACCAACACTTTGAATTGTGACCGGAAACTGATCCTTCCAAGGCCGGTAAAACGAGGACCCAGTTTGTTGGTGGCAATATGCTTACTCTCTGTAAATTGCTTAGAGAGGGCTGTGAAGCACTGTGAAACGGTATATAAGTTCTAAAATTCTATTGCTAAATGCTATTTAAAATGTGCAGATCAATAGAAAAGAATATTTGCTTTTAAGTTAATCAATCACAATACCCTCATTTGCAAGAGACCATGAATCTGTTTACTCTTCACGCAGAGAAAGAAGTGAAAGAAAAGGAAACCCTGATTACGATCATGAAAACTCTAATAGATTTTGTCAAGATGATGGTTAAATACGGAACCATCACCCCTGAGGAAGGGGTTTCGTATCTAGGTAAGAGCACAGGAGTAATTTTTGTAACTCTTATTTCTCTCGTGAATTTTACCAAGGTGAGCATTTTAATCTGCAGGACTACCTGCAGTATTCTTTCTTCCTTTCTTCCTTCCTTCCTTCCTTCCTTCCTTCCTTCCTTTCTTTCTTGATTTGATTTGATTTGTATGCCGCCCCTCTCCGTAGACTCGGGGCGGCTAACAACAGTAAAAAGACAATATGAACAAATCGAATATTAAAAGTAATGTGAAAAACCCCAATTTAAGAAACCAATCATACATACAGACATACCATGCATAAATTTTATAAGCCTAGGGGGAAGGGAATATCTCAGTTCCCCCATGCCTGATGACAGAGGTGGGTTTCAAGGAGCTTACGAAAGGCAAGGAGGGTGGGGGCAACTCTGATATCTGGGGGGAGTTGGTTCCAGAGGGTCGGGGCCGCCACAGAGAAGGCTCTTCCCCTGGGTCCCGCCAAACAACATTGTTTAGTCGACAGGACCCGGAGAAGGCCAACTCTGTGGGACCTAACTGATCGCTGGGATACATCCCAATTTGAGGTGATTTCTCCTTAGAAATAGTCACACAGTTCAATTCTTCACCTTGTCTTGGAGGCTTTAAAAATGTGTTGAAAAATGGTTGAGCTCAGAATGTTTTGCCTATGCAGAGAGGGTAAAAGAACCCAAATGGTGGCATATGGTCTGTTCTGCCGGCGTGTTTCAACCGCTCGTAATTACAGGGTAATTAGTCCAGGAAGACACACACCACACGATAAAAGGAAAACCCAAAAGTTTTATAAAGAGAAAAACAGAAAAAGCTCCCTTTTTAAATGTCAAAGGGATTTTCTGGTACACACAAAGCACAGGTGAAATTCAATCCAATTGCTCACCCAATAACTGGGAAATTGAGTCCAATTCTAAAGTCCAGAGAGTCCACACACAATCTTGAACAGCACAAAAACCACGATCTTGACGAAACAATGAATCAGATAAACTGCCATGAGGCTAAAACACCAGGTTGCACTTTTATCTGTAGCACTAATTACACCCAACCACAGGTGGCCTCATTTTCTCTTGTAATAATCCTTCAGTTGTTGTCTCCTATGCATCACTCTACGCATGCGCGGATGTGTCATTAATTCTTGTTCAGAATCCAGGGATGATACAGATGATTGATCTCCTCCTGGGCTGTCTGCCAAAGTCCCCTCTTCCCTGTCACTCACGCTTCCTTGGTCAGAGGAGGCTTCGTCGGCAGATTCCATCGGAAGCAAAACCCGTAGATAATCTAAGGGTAAAGTGTTGGGGGTTTGGGGATGACACTATGGAGTCCGGTAATGAGTTCCACGCTTCGACAACTCGGTTACTGAAGTCATATTTTTTACAGTCAAGTTTGGAGCGGTTAATATTAAGTTTAAAATCTGTTGTGTGCTCTTGTGTTGTTGTGGTTGAAGCTGAAGTAGTCGCCGACAGGCAGGACGTTGCAGCATATGATCTTGTGGGCAATACTTAGATCTTGTTTAAGGCGTCTTAGTTCTAGGCTTTCTAGGCCCAGGATTGAAAGTCTAGTCTCGTAGGGGATTCTGTTTCGAGTGGAGGAGTGAAGGGCTCTTCTGGTGAAGTATCTTTGGACATTTTTGAGGGTGTTGATGTCTGAGATGCGATATGGGTTCCAAACGGATGATCTGTATGCAAGGATGGGTCTGGCAAAAGTTTTGTGAGCTCTGGTAAGCAGTGTGAGATTGCCAGAGCAGAAGCTACGTAGGATTAGGTTTACAACTCTTGAAGCCTATAGGAGACATAACCTCTTTCAAATCGGTGTTTCTTAATTACCAGTCACCAGGATTCCTCCACTAAATGACAAAAAACCTTCTGGTGACTTATGTTTTTTGACATTTAACATCCCCGAGAAACATCTCTTCAACCACTGCTGTGACACAAACAGCAAAGGAAAATCAGCCCCATGCTGTGCCACCAGAGTGTGAACCAACCCCCAGGAAATGACAATTGCTGTTTGCGGTCCGCTTCCGCCCTACTTGATAGAAATTGCTCCACAGGCAACATTATCTTTTGTCATAAAAGCCGGGCAACTGGAGCAGAAAGCCCCCTTCTCGACGGTTTCTCCGTTGCACTATATTTAGCATCTCCACCGAGAAGCAACCCTGTGTTTTTCGACCTTCAAAGCACTTCTGGAGCCTTAAGAAACGATGGAACGATAAGCTGAATATCGCCATTAAATAGGGAAGAGGTGATGCTGGTGAAGAACATTGTCTGCATGTCTTGGAGGCCAAGACACAAACCAACGCTAATACCACACTGCAATGGTACCTCTACTTACAAACTGAAGTTGTTGCGTGACCAGGTTCTTAAGTAGAAAAGTTTGTAAGAAGAAGCAATTTTTCCCATTGGAATCAACGTAAAAGTAAATAATGTGTGCGATAGGGGAAACCACAAGGAGGGTGGAGGCCCTGTTTCCTCCCAGGAGATTCCTAGAGAGGCCCATGGAGGCTTCTCCCCATCTTTTCTGGCACTGTTTCCTTCCAGGAGATTCCTAGAGAGGCCCCACGGAGGCTTCTCCCCGCCTTTTCTGGCCCTGTTTCCTCCCAGAAGATTCCTAGAGAGGCCCCACAGAAGCTTCTCCCCGCCTTTTCTGGCCCTGTTTCCTCCCAGGAGATTCCTAGAGAGGCCCCACGGAGGCTTCTCCCCACCTTATACAGCCCTGTTTCCTCCCAGGAGATTCCTAGAGAGGCCCCACGGAGGCTTTTCCCCGCCTTTTCTGGCACTGTTTCCTCCCAGGATAATCCTAGAGAGGCCCCATGGAGGCTTCTCCCTGCCTTTTCTGGCACTGTTTCCTCCCAGGAGATTCCTAGAGAGGCCCCACGGAGGCTTCTCCCTGCCTTTTCCGATTACAGTTTCGAAGGCTTGGGTTTGTAAGTGGAAAATGGTTCTTGAGAAGAGGCAAAAAAACCATTGAACACCTGGTTCTTATCTAGAAAAATTTGTAAGTAGAGACGTTCTCAGTTAGAGGTACCACTGTATAAAGTTTTAGTGTGGTATTAGTGTTGGTTTGTGTCAATACACTATAAAGCCTTAGTTAGACCACACCTAAAAAAATACCATTCAACTATAACCAAAGGGAAGTGGGAAGTGTTTTTAATAGGAAAGTGAACACAACAAGAGGGCACAGTCTGAGGTTAGTTGGAGGAAAGATCAGAAGCAACGTAGTAGATGCTTGGAACAAACGTCCAGCAGACGTGGTTGGTAAATCCACAGGAACTGAATTTAAACGTGCCTAGGATAAGCATCTATCCATCCTAAGATAAAATATAGGAAATAGTATAAGGGTAGACTAGATGGACCACCAGGTCTTTTTCTGCCGTCAATCTTCTATGTTTCTATGTTTCTATAACCATCTCAGATCTGCAACAAAACCCACGGATGTCTTCGTTTGAAACCACATCCAATGAGTACTTATGAAATCATGGCCGGATTTAGAAGCAGCTGCCTTAAAATATCCCTGTTTGCTTTGAACGGTGAAGGCTGCAGCTTAAATTATGGATGCCAAACAATAAATCATTTACTAGCCCAGTCATTTTTGTTGTGGTGGTGGTTGTTTATAGTTTCTTGCATGATGGTTTGCAAAGGCAGGAAGTTTAAAAGCGGTATCTGTGCAAAGCTGGAGAGGGATTTGCAAACCCTCCTGGCACGAAGTCACTTTTGTTTGCTTTTATTTTTTTTAATTTTGCAAACCACTTTTGCAAAGTCACTTTTGTTTGCTTTTATTTATTTTTTATTTTGCAAACCCTCCTGGCACGAAGTCACTTTTGTTTGCTTTTATTTTTTGCATTTTGTGCTAGATTGGTGGAGTGGGAAAGGGAGAGAGGGAGGTTTGACATTTGACTTGATAACTGATGTTACTAGGTCTCTGGATGAGCAGTGAAGGACTTCGCATTCAAGCCCATTCAATAAAATAGCATTGGCCGGAATCAACTGATTCTGAAATTCACTTTGTTTTTTTGATTTTTTTTTCATTTGGAATCATGGTTTATTTATTTATACGGCGCTTTTTCCACTGAAAGTATTTTTACGACTAAGCGGTATTTTTTGAAGTGTGGGTAATATTGAATATCCCAATGTTGCTTTTTCAATATCCAAATAAAGGCATTCATGCATTTTGACGCAGATGAAGAAAACAATATTTTTTATTTATTTATTCATTCATTTGTCCAATACACAAATACATAGGAAGAAAAGTGTTCGGAAACTTCAGATCGTGCAGAATGCAGCTGCGAGAGCGGTCATGGGCTTACCCAGGTATGCCCATGTTTCACCATCACTCCGCAGTCTGCACTGGCTGCCGATCAGTTTCCGGTCACAATTCAAAGTGTTGGTTATGACCTTTAAAGCCCTTCATGGCATTGGACCAGAATATCTCCGAGACCGCCTTCTGCCGCACGAATCCCAGCGACCGATTAGGTCCCACAGAGTGGGCCTCCTCCGGGTCCCGTCAACTAAACAATGTCGGTTGGCGGGCCCCAGGGGGAGAGCCTTCTCTGTGGCGGCACCGACTCTCTGGAACCAACTCCCCCCGGAGATCAGAACTGCCCCTACTCTTCCTGCCTTCCGTAAACTCCTCAAAACCCACCTTTGCCGTCAGGCATGGGGAAACTAAACATCTCCCCCTGGGCACGTTGAATTTATACATGGTATGCTTGTGTGTGTGTATGTTAGTATATGGGGTTTTTTAAATTTTTAAATATTTTAATTAATTGGATTATGTATTGGATTGTTTTTCACTTGTTGTGAGCCGCCCCGAGTCTTTGGAGAGGGGCGGCATACAAATCCAAATAATTAATTAATTAATTAATTAATTAATAAATAAATAAATAAATAAATAAATAGACATGTGGTAATATATATATGAGGGTAAAAGTGAACTTAGAGGAGAGGATATATGAAAGGAAGAGAATATATATGATAGGTGAAAGAAAGGAAAGACAATTGGACAGGGGACGAAAGGCACACCAGTGTACTTATGTACGCCCCTTACTGGCCTCTTAGGAACCTGGAGAGGTCAATCGTGGAGAGTCTAAGGGAGAAGTGTTGGGGGTTAGGGGTTGACACAATTGAGTCCGGTAATGAGTTCCACGCTTCGATAACTCAATTGTTGAAATCATATTTTTTACAGTCAGGTTTGGAGCGGTTCGTATTAAGTTTGAATCTGTTGCGTGCTCTTGTGTTGTTGCGGTTGAAGCTGAAGTAGTCATTGACCGGTAGGACGTTGCAGCATATGATCTTGTGGGCAATACTCAAATCGTGTGTTAGGCGCCATAGTTCTAGGCTTTCTAGGCCCAGGATTGTTAGTCTATTTTTGTAGGATATTCTGTTTTGAGTGGAGGAGTGAAGGGCTCTTCTGGTGAAATATCTTTGGACATTTTCAAGGGTGTTGATGTCAGAGATGTGGTATGGGTTCCAGACAGATGAGCAGTAGTCTAGGATGGGTCTGGCAAAAGTTTTGTAGGCTCTTGTGAGTAGTGTGAGATTGCCTGAGCAGTAGCTGCGTAGGATCAGGTTAACAACTCTAGAAGCTTTTTTGGCGATATTGTTGCAGTGGGCTTTGGCACTTAGGTCATTCGATATTAGTATCACTGAGCTCAATTTGGAGTGTCTCAGCAGCCGAATGCAAGAAAGGCTTGGAGAAACAAAAGAACCCTGTACTCTTTGTACTACTTTCTCAGAAGATGCTGCGAGGGCAAATCTCCTCTTGAGATTTCATCCCACGATATATGCTGCAATTATTTTAGCTGCAGGAGGGCAAAAAAGAACAGCCTGAATTGTTTCAAAGATTTCTGCAGCCATGTTTGTGAATTGGGTCTATTGTGTGCATGAGCAGGGTGTGTATATGGGGCAAATAACAGCATGCAGAGAAAAGTGGAAATGTCTGGTTAAAAAAAGGTTAAGAATATTTGTTTGTTTGTTTGTTTAATCAAGTATGTATTGGTAGTATACAAAGATATAATAATATTTGTATACATTTATTTATTTTTATTTATTCATTTGTCCAATACACAAATACATAGGAAGAAAATAAACATGAAGTAATATATATAAGGATAAAAGTGAAAATAGAAGATATATGAAAGGAAGAAAAAATATATGATATATGAGATAAATGAAAGACAATTGGACAGGGGACGAAAGGCACACTAGTGCACTTATTTACGCCCCTTACTGACCTCTTAGGAACCTGGAGAGGTCAATCGTGGAGAGTCTAAGGGAGAAGTGTTGGGGGTTAGGGGTTGACACTATTGAGTCCGGTAATGAGTTCCACGCTTCGACAACTCGATTGTTAAAGTCATATTTTTTACATGATACTAGTAAAAGGAAAACATTAGGACAGGGGACGGAAGGCACATTGGTGCACTTATGCACGCCCCTTACTGACCTCTTAGGAATCGGGAGAGGTCAACCGTGGATAATCTAAGGGTAAAGTTTTGGGGGTTAGGTGATGATACTACAGAGTCCGGTAGTGAGTTCCATGCATCAACTACTCGGTTACCGAAGTCGTATTTCCTGCAGTCGAGTTTAGAGCGGTTTACTTTAAGTTTCCATCTGTTGTGTGCTCGTGTATTGTTGTGGTTGAAGCTGAAGTAGTCATTGAAGCAGTCATAGCAGATGGTTTTATGGGCTATGCTTAGGTCATGTCTAAGACGACATATTTCTAAGCTTTCTAAACCAGTGTTTCCCAACCTTGGCAACTTGAAGATATCTGGACTTCAACTCCCAGAATTCCCCAGCCAGCATTCGCTGGCTGGGGAATTCTGGGAGTTGAAGTCCAAATATATTCAAGTTGCCAAGGTTGAGAAACAATGTTCTAAACCTAGGATTGTAAGTCTAGTACATGAATATTCCCAATTATTCTTTAAGATTCAAACTTAATATTAACCGCTCCAAACTTGACTGTAAAAAATATGACTTTAACAATCGAGTTGTCGAAGTGTGGAACTCATTACCGGACTCAATAGTGTCAACTCCCAACCCCCAACACTTCTCCCTTAGACTCTCCACGATTGACCTCTCCAGGTTCCTAAGAGGCCAGTAAGGGGCGTGTATAAGTGCACTGATGTGCCTATCGTCCCGTCCAATTGTCTTTCCTTATCTCATATGTCATATATATTCTCTCCTTATCTATCTATCTATCTATCTATCTATCTATCTATCTATCTATCTATCTATCTATCTATCTATATATATATATATATAATATATATATAATATATATATCATATACCGTATATTCTCTCCTTATCTCTTATATCATATATACTCTCTCCCTCCCATCTACTTCTCTTCTTTTTACTTTCTATCGTCATATATATTACTTAATGTCTATTCTCTTCCATATGTATTGTATATTGGACAAAGAATAAATAAATAAATAAAATAAATAAATAAATAAGATCTCCACATTACAGGGTAGGAAAACTCTTGGTGGAAATTATGAAATTCTCTCACCAGGGTCCAAAACTTCTTTCTTGCAGAGTTGCTTCCTTTCAACTTTGCACAGTGGGTATATTTATTTCTGGCTGCAACGATAGCGGATTAGTAGTAAGCCATTAAAACAGTAAGGATGCTTGAGTTAACCATCTTCCACCAGGAGTCCATGGGCGGAATGTCATTTGCCTTCGCACTGTCTGCCTGAAACTCCACATTCACACCTTCCTCCGACACTTGTGACTCAGCCACCACATCCTTGCGCCTTTCTGCAAGCGAGTTTGGACATGTTTTGATGAGGAGGGACACAAACAGATGCTACTACTCGGTATCTTGTCTTCCCCCGTGTTTTCGTCTTCTTTACCAAGGCGAGCAAATCTTGCCTCCTACGTACCCTCGAGGATAACGTGGAGAGCCATATGCCAGTTGGCGGGCAAAGTTGAAATAAAGATGAGGAGCGGCCAACGCCGAAAAGAGGGAGTCGCCCATTCTATTTTCGCCATCCTTGTCCTCTCTATTCCCTTCCGAAACCCAATCTTTCTCCTTTGGTCCATGGAGATGGTTGCGAGGATTACAGAGTTCCGAATCAAAGATGATTAAAGTTCGTTGCAAAGGAAAAACTGTAGCGCATACAGACGAATGATTCAGCTGGATTCAATAACTTCTTTGCCAACATAATAATACTAATATCGAATGACCTAAGTGCCAAAGCCCACTGCAACAATATCGCCAAAAAAGCCTCTAGAGTTGTTAACCTGATCCTACGCAGCTTCTGCTCAGGCAACCCCACTCTACTCACAAGAGCCTACAAAACTTTTGCCAGACCCATCCTAGACTACTGCTCATCTGTCTGGAACCCATACCACATCTCAGACATCAACACCCTTGAAAACGTCCAAAGATATTTCACCAGAAGAGCCCTTCACTCCTCCACTCGAAACAGAATACCCTACGAAAATAGACTAACAATCCTGGGCCTAGAAAGCCTAGAACTACGGCGTCTAAAACATGATTTGAGTATTGCCCACAAGATCATATGCTGCAATGTCCTACCGGTCAATGACTACTTCAGCTTCAACCGCAACAACCCAAGAGCATGCAACAGATTTCCTGAGCTAGCATGATTGGCTCAGGAATTCTGGGAGTTGAAGTCCACAAGTCATAGAAGAGCCAATTTTGCCGAGCCCCGTTAACTTCCTATAAAATGGCGGTCTGTCAGACAGAGCCTTTGCTGGGTTGTGAATAGTTGCCAAATAAACAGCTGTTGTTTTAAAGCCACTCCTGTCTGCCCCTATCTAACCATCGTAATAATTCGTTTATGCATGCTTCGATGTCTGGACTCTAGCATACTTTAATTCGCACCTCTTCCGGAACAACTTGTTCTCATGCATAAGAATCGTCACCTCTCTAATTAGTTTCTGTAAAGAAATTTTTAAAAAATTGGCTCCGGGATAGAGGTTTTGCAGGGAGGGTATCGGATGTTGCTATCTAGCCTTTCAAGTGTCATATAATGTTTATTGCTCGTGATTGTTCAGTTGTTTATAATCGTCTTGGGGGATTGTGTATGCTGCGGTGTGCGGTAAGAAGTCACGTGACAAAGAAACACAATAATAAATAATAGCAATAAATAATTCTGTAAATATTCCCGCGTTGCCAAATTATGTAGATGAGGGATGAGTCAAGAGAATAGACTTCTTACCTTCATCGTAATTACAATAATTCATCCTTGGATAGGTAGATCTTTATGGTGGGGTGAGGGATATTTTTCCCTGTGTGGATGGCTAAACTCCAGTTTAGTTATAAACTACAGACAAGTGAGCAAGAAACATAGAAACATAGAAGACTGACAGCAGAAAAAGACCTCATGATCCATCTAGTCTGCCCTTATACTATTTTTTGTATTTTATCTTAGGATGGATCTATGTTTATCCCAGCCATGTTTAAATTCAGTTACTGTGGATTTATCAACCACGTCTGCTGGAAGTTTGTTCCAAGGATCTACTACTCTTTCAGTAAAATAATATTTTCTCATGTTGCTTTTGATCTTTCCCCCAACTAACTTCAGATTGTGTTCCCTTGTTCTTGCGTTCACTTTCCTATTAAAAACACTTCCCTCCTGAACCTTATTTAACCCTTTAACATATTTAAACGTTTCTATCATGTCCCCCCTTTCCCTTCTGTCCTCCAGACTATACAGATTGAGTTCATTAAGTCTTTCCTGATACGTTTTATGCTTAAGACCTTCCACCGGTCTTTGGACCCGTTCAATTTTGTCAATATCTTTTTGTAGGTGAGGTCTCCAGAACTGAACACAGTATTCCAAATGTGGTCTCACCAGCGCTCTATACGGCGGGATCACAATCTCCCTCTTCCTGCTTGTTATACTTCTAGCTATGCAGCCAAGCATTCTACTTGTTTCCCTATTGCTACTTTTCACCCATTTTGAGACTGTCGGAAATCACTCCCCCTAAATCCTTCTCTTCTGAAGTTTTTGCTAACACAGAGCTGCCAATACAATACTCAGACTGAGGATTCCTTTTCCCCAAGTGCATTATTTTACATTTGGAAACATTAAACTGCAGTTTCCATTGCTTTGACCATTTATTTAGTAAAGCTAAATCATTTACCATATTACAGATTTAAACTTCTTTCTTTGGATCCATTTACTTGGAAGGAATGGGCTGTTTCTGACCAGAGATAAATAAGACTCTCTTTTTTCTTTCCCCTTTTAATAGCTGCCATTCAGGGAAGAATTCCAAGCATCTGCTACTAATATTTTCTCACGTTGCTTCTGGTCTTTCCCCCAACTGACCTCAGATCGTGCCCCCTTGTTCTTGGGTTCACTTTCCTATTAAAAACATTTTCCTCCTGAACCTTATTTTATTTATTTATTTATTTGTCATACAAATATAGTATTGTATTGTATGTTTAGCATAATATAAGTATAAAGTAGAGATAGAAAAGATAAAAAAGATATTAGGACAGGAGCGGTAGGCACGAAGGTGCACTTATGCACGCCCCTTACAGACCTCTTAGAAAAGGGAAGAGGTCTATTGTAGATAATGTAAGGTTGAAGATTTTGGGATTGGGGGAAGAAACCGCAGAGTCCGGTAGTGAATTCCAGGCGTTGACCACTCTATTGCTGTATTTTCTGCAGTCTAGTCTGAAGCGATTTACATTTAGTTTATAACTGTCGCATGCTCTTGTGTTGTTGTTAAAGGTGAAGTAGTCATTAACAGGGAGTACATTGTGATGTATGATTTTATGAACAACAGTTAAATCAGTTCGGAGGCGGCGCAGCTGTAAATTTTCTAAACATAGTAATTGAAGTCTGGAGGAGTAAGGTCATTTGTTGCGTGAGGAGGAATGGAGGACTCGTCTTGTGAAGTATTTCTGGACTCCTTCAATTGTATTTAACCCTTGAACCTATTTAAATGCTTCGATCGTGTGTCCCCCTTTCCCTTCTGTCCTCCAGACTAGACAGATGGAGTTCATGAAGTCATTCCTGATAAGTTTTATGCTTAAGACCTTCCACCATTCTTGTAGCCCGTTCACTTTTATCAATATCTTTTTGTAGGTGAGGTCTCCAGAACTCACATTAAGAAAAAAAAGGCTTGGTAGATGAAAGGTCCATGAGTTCAGTTTCTTATTCGGTTTGTTTTTTAAAAGTTGCCAAGGCAACCATCCTAGCAATGACATTTGATCTTCTACAAGCTCAACTAGGACAACTGTTGCTTAGCTACTGTCCTGGGGAGCGACATCTAATGACTCACCACATTAGATTAATTGAAAGCCAATACCGGGCACACAAACTGCAGCTACAAGATACCTACTAATATCATTTTGACTGTAAATAGCCAAGATTCTTGCATCCCCCCCTCTTTTTTTTCAGTTTCTATATTCCCCTCACCCCCTTCCTTTCCAGTTTGTCAAATCAAATCAAATTTATTATTACAATCATAGACCAAAAGAAATAAATACACAATCAAAGGTTGTAGGATAAAATGATAAATAACAGGTAAACTCCATGATAAAATCCAGTCTATCAATTATGCATTGTCAATACTGCTAAAATTACAATCCATAAGCTGTGAGGTCTATATTCAGTTTGATACTATTAGGGAAAGGAATAAACAAGGTTGCCACATTTATTGGATAAATTAGTTAAGGTGTATTAGGCACTTAAAAGTTGACCACAAATGGCATACATACATACATAAATACATACATACATACATACACATATACATATACACACAGACATATATGTATACACACATATATACACATATACACACATACACATATACACACGTGTGTGTATGTATATATATATATTTTCGTAGATTTTCACGGGTATATGTATGTAGATTGTTCTGAGTTCGGGTTTTGCCCTATATATATATATGTATATGTACATGT
This sequence comes from Erythrolamprus reginae, assembly GCF_031021105.1. Classification (NCBI taxonomy): domain Eukaryota; kingdom Metazoa; phylum Chordata; class Lepidosauria; order Squamata; family Dipsadidae; genus Erythrolamprus; species Erythrolamprus reginae. The sequence continues at coordinate 8,085,621 of NC_091959.1, read as the reverse complement.
TTTTTTTTTGCTGAATTTGAAAATTAAGGGAGACTAGGATAGATCTATTTCGGCCTTATTTTGGCCTCATCAGCTAGCCATACCCACTTGGACTTGAACCTGCAACCTTTGCCTTGTAAGGCAGAGAATTATCCTCTAGGCTACAGTATCCAATCCCTTCAGCTCTGCACCAGGGAAGGGTTACATATTTTTGTGTCGAATCACATATGTATATATATACATATACACACATACATATACATATAGAAACATAAAAGATTGACAGCAGAAAAAGACCTCCTGGTCCATCTAGTCTGCCCTTATACTATTTCCTGTATTTTATTTTAGGATGAATATATGTTTATCCCAGGCATGTTTAAATTCAGTTGCCACATCTTCTATGGAGGTTTGTTCCAAGGATCTACTACTCTTTGATGGATCCTTTGTTCCAAGGATCTACTACTCTTTGATGGATGCCGAATTTAAGAATGCAGATACCGGTAGCCCAAAATTTCTGAGAATGAGATTTTTTGTTTTTGTTTTTCTGCCTTCCAGAAAATCTAGATGCCATGATCGCCCTGCAGACAAGAAAGAAACTTGAAAAATCCAGTTCCCAGAACAAGCTATCAGGTATAATTTTGTGATTAATGTGTATTACATCATTTTTCTAGTTACTTTTTCCTGTGGACTTTGCTGAATTATAATTTGATTGGATTTGATTGGATTGGATTGGATTTGTGGGCCGCCCCTCTCCGTAGACTCGGGGCGGCTAACAACAGTAGTAAAACAGCATATGACAATCCAATATTAAAACAGTTAAAAACCCTTATTGGAAAACCAAACATACATACAGACATACCATGCATAAAATTGTAAAGGCCTAGGGGGAAAGAATATCTCAGTTCCCCCATGCCTGGCGGCACAGGTGGGTTTTAAGAAGCTCATGAAAGGCAAGGAGGGTGGGAGCAATTCTAATCTCTGGGGGGAGTTGGTTCCAGAGGGCCGGGGCCGCCACAGAGAAGGCTCTTCCCCTGGGTCCCGCCAAGCGACATTGTTTAGTTGACGGGATCCGGAGAAGACCCACTTTGTGGGACATAACTGGTCGCTGGGATTGGCGGTTGTTTGAATCGATTTAAATAGCAATTAAAACAGCAAACCTATTTAGAAATTTGTTTGTGTGACTCTAGTTTTGCCACAACCCTTACAGCATCCAAAGTTGCTTATATGTGGCAAGGGTGGGTTCTATGGAAATGCATGTTTTGCGCATGTCACTTCCCGGAAGTGCTCCTCTGCGCAAGCGCAATCCTATTAAAAAATCCAACAGGCACAAGAAGAATCTGACTATTACATAATTTGGTATACGTTCTATGAGTGGCTGGAGAAAGGAATGCTATTGTAAATATTGTAACGCATATCAAATGGTACAAAACTATGCGAACCTTTGTAAATAACAATTCGTGATTGTCTATACTTTTTCCTTCCTTTCATTATTTCTTTTTATTACCTTTTTAAAATATGATCTGCAAGACTCGTATCTAAATTGCTTAGACTTCTGAAAAGTAAAGAGTAGCTTGGGCTCCTTTTTTATGTTATGTGTTTTTGCAAGTGTTTTTGTCTTGTCTTAGAATTAAAAATCAATAAAAACTTTTTAAAAATTCAACATGATGCTACCTATTTGGACAGGGAGTCATTGCTCACAGTCGCTCATGGCCTCATCACCTCGAGGTTCGATTACTGCAACGCTCTCTACATGGGGCTACCTTTGAAAAGCGTTTGGAAACTTCAGATCGTGCAGAATGCGGCCGCGAGAGCCATCGTGGAGCTCCCTAGATACGCACACGTTTCTGCAACACTCCGCGGCCTGCACTGGCTGCCGATCGGTTTCCGGTCACAATTCAAAGTGTTGGTTATGACCTTTAAAGCCCTACATGGCATTGGGCCAGAATACATCCGGAACCGCCTTCTACCGAACGAATCCCAGCGGCCGATAAGGTCCCACAGAGTTGGCCTTCTCCAGGTCCCGTCGACCAAATAATGTCGTTTGGCGGGCCCCGGGGGAAGAGCCTTCTCTGTGGCGGCCCCAGGCCACTGGAATCAACTCCCCCCAGAGATTAGAACGGCCCCCACCCTCCTTGTCTTTCGCAAATTACTCAAGACCCACCTTTATCACCAGGCATGGGGGAGTTAAGATATTCCTTCCCCCTAGGCCATTTCAAGTTATGCATGGTATGTTTGTGTGTATGTTTGGTTTCTATAATAAGGGTTTTTAGTTGTTTTATTAATTGGATTGTACATGCTGTTTTTATCGTTGTTGTTAGCCGCCCCGAGTCTGCGGAGAGGGGCGGCATACAAATCTAAATAATAAATAATAAATAAATAAATAATAATAATAATAATAATAATAATAATAATAATAATAATAGCGCCGCCAAGATAACCAGCTTGGAGGTGTGGCAGGCCTGGGTCACTGCGGATTCCAGTGACCGAGATCACCAAGTTACTACCAGTTCTATAGAACTGGTCCAAACTGGGTGGAACTCACCTCTGGTCTATGGGAATGCACTATGGTTGAGACGATGTAAAAAAATTTCTGCTTGTGATCCATCTAGACAAGAGCACCGAGGAAACCGACAGCACAAAAACAGGCACAGCCGAAATGGAAAAAGAATTCGAAGTCCTGAAAGATTCCACAAAATCCGAGGAAGAAAACGAGGGAAACGACCAAGAACCCAAAGGTAAGTAATTGAATGGTCAAAGCAATGGAAACTGCAGTTTAATGTTTCCAAATGTAAAATAATGCACTTGGGGAAAAGGAATCCTCAATCTGAGTATTGCATTGGCAGTTCTGCGTTAGCAAAAACTTCAGAAGAGAAGGATTTAGGGGTCGTGATTTCTGACAGTCTCAAAATGGATGAGCAGTGTGGTCGGGCGGTAGGAAAAGCAAGTAGGATGCTTGGCTGCATAGCTAGAGGTATAACAAGCAGGAAGAGGGAGATTGTGATCCCACTTATATAGAGCGCTGGTGAGACCCCATTTGGAATACTGTGTTCAGTTCTGGAGACCTCACGTACAAAAAGATATTGACAAAATTGAACGGGTCCAAAGACGGGCTACAAGAATGGTGGAAGGTCTTAAGCATAAAACGTATCAGGAAAGACTTCATGAACTCAATCTGTAGAGTCTGGAGGACAGAAGGGAAAGGGGGGGCATGATTGAAACATTTAAATATGTTAAAGGGTTAAATAAGGTCCAGGAGGGAAGTGTTTTTAATAGGAAAGTGAACACAAGAACAAGGGGACACAATCTGAAGTTAGTTGGGGGAAAGATCAAAGGCAACATGAGAAAATATTATTTTACTGAAAGAGTAGTAGATCCTTGGAACAAACTTCCAGCAGACGTGGTTGGTAAATCCACAGGAACTGAATTTAAACATGCCTGGGATAAACATAGATCCATTGTAAGATAAAATGCAGGAAATAGTATAAGGGCAGACTAGATGGATCATGAGGTCTTTTTCTGCCGTCAGACTTCTATGTTTCTATGAATGTGTATGTAAGGTTTTTTTAAAAAATATATATTTTTATTGGTTTTGCACATTGAAATTAACATAAAACAAACATAAAACGGTGCACAGTGCATGTGCCCATCACCCGACTGACAATCCCACCACCACCAATTGCGGGGGGGTTCAAATATTTACTAATTTATATTCTTTTATTTCCTTAGCTCTACTTTGCATTTGTTTACTATTGAAAGAGTGATTGGAGTTTATTTTTCACATTTTCGCACAAATTCTACTCAGCATATAAATCTTTCACCTTATTCCATCGTACCATCAGCTTCTCCAATTTATTTTCGTCAAAATTGTTTAATCTTATTTCCATGATTTCAAAATGAATGTGATCCACCATGTACCAGTACCAGTTCTGTAATGTCCATTTTTTAGACTCTTTCCAACCCAATACCACTACCGCTTGAGCACTTTCCAATGCTGCAGTTTTTATTTCTTTAAAATCTCTTAGTTCTCTTTGTTTAACTAATATCGCTATTTCTTTTGTAATTATCCACTTAATATTTAACATTTTATTTATTTCATTCTGCACTTCCTTCCAAAATTTCTGAACTTCAACACACTCCCAGAACATATGCATAAAGATTCCTTTCTTTTGGCAACAATGCCAACAATCCCTTTCCTCTGGAAGTGTGAAAGTTGTGTTGGTGTATAGTACCATTTGTGTATGTAAGTTAGCAATAGCACTTAGACTTATAGGCAGATTTATAGTGCTTTGCAGCCCTCACTAAGTAGGTTACAGAGTTAGCACGTTTGCCCCCAACTATCTGGGTCGTTTTATCGACCTCAGAAGGATGGAAGGCTGAGTCAACCTTGAGCTGGTCAGGATCAAACTGTTGGCAGTCGGCAGAATTCGCCTGCAATACTGCAATGTATTCACTGCGCCACAAGGGGTCCTTATTCCTTCCAAACCCTTTATCTAACATAGTTCATTGCGTGGTTGATTGCCAAATATGGTCAACCTTATCATTAAAAGAAGCCGGGGTGGCACAGCAGGTAGAGTGCTGTACTGCAGGCCACTGAAGCTGACTGTAGATCTGAAGGTCAGCGATTCAAATCTCATCACCGGCTCAAGGTTGACTCAGCCTTCCATCCTTCCCAGGTGGGTAAAATGAGGACCCGGATTGTGGGGGCAATAGGCTGGCTCTGTTCAAAAGTGCTATTGCTAACATGTTGTAAGCCGCCCTGAGTCTAAGGAGAAGGGCGGCATAAAAATCAAATAAATAAATAAATAAATAAATAAATAAATAAATAAATAAATAAATAAATAAATAAATAAATAAATAAATAAATAAATAAATAAATAAATAAATAAATAAATAAATAAATAAATAAATAAATAAATAAATAAATAAATAAATAAATAAATAAATAATTGGATTTATATGTCACCTCTCTCCAAGGATTCGGGGCGGCTTAACATATAACAGAAACAGTAGGTTACAATAAGTTAAATCCATATGCCGATTTAAATAGCAATCGAAACAGCAAACCAATATCAAAATCTGTTTGTGTGACTCTAGTTTTGGCACCACCCTTACAGCATCCAAAGTTGTTTATATGCCCATATGTCTGTGGCAATAATAATAATTAAAATTACATAGACTAAAATCTAAAATCCCCAGTTATATTAAAATCAATCACACCCATTCATACAACAACCATACAATCATTTTGGGGCAGGGGCTAAGATCTAATCGCCCCAAGCCTGGTGGCATAAATGAGTCTTAAGACTCTTGTGGAAGGCAAGGAGGGTAGGGGCAGTGCAAATCTCCGGGGCGAGCTGATTCCAGAGGTCTGAGGCCCCCACAGAGAAGGCTCTAGCCCTAGGCCCCGCCAAGCGATATTGTCTAGTTGACGGGACCTGGAGAAGGCCGACTCTGTGGGACCTAACCGGTCGCTGAGATTCATGCGGCAGGAGGCGGTCCCGCAAGTAATCTCTGGGGGGAGCTGAATCAAGAGAGCCCCCCCCCCCAGTGTAACCTGGTCTGATGCCATGTAGGGCTTTATTTAGAATGAACAGGGCCTTTCTCGGCTTCACTTTCCTATTAAAAAAACTTCCCTCCTGAACCTTATTTAACCCTTTCACATATTCAAATGTTTCGATCAAGTCCTGGCATAATTCTAGCTTTTTGACTCGGAAAGCGTTTTGCATGAGAAGTTTTGAGATAGCCATAACCTGGATGAATAGATAGATATATTCTCTCTACAATAGACCAGATTTCTTCCCTGAAGAATACTTTAACTCCTAGTATTTAATTCATCTTTTTTTTCTTGTTACCCTCGAAGGAAAAGCAGATGCCTATTTGGAAGCCATCCGAAAGAATATAGAGTGGCTGAAGAAACACAACACACAAGGAAAGAAAGATGGTAAGATTTGATAAGTGGATTGTGATATGGACAGGACCGATCCTGAGAATATATTTTTGAATCCTGCTAAATAAAAAGATTGACCACGTAGACTTGAGAAGATGGAATAGTGTTCCCTCGATTTTCGCGGGTTCGAACATCGCGAAAAGCCTATACCGCGGTTTTTCAAAAATATTAATTAAAAAATACTTTAGTTTTTTTCTGCTATACCACGGTTTTTCCTGCCCAATGATGTCATATGTCATCGCCAAACTTTCGTCTGCCTTTAATAAAAAAAATTAAAATAAACTTTAATAAATAAACATGGTGAGTAATAATCTAAATGGTTGCTAAGGGAATGGAAAATTGTAATTTAGGGGTTTAAAGTCTTACGGGATGGCTTGTGACACTGTTCATAGCCAAAACTAGTGTATTTACTTCCGCCTCTCTACTTCGCGGAAGTTCGACTTTCGCGGGCGGTCTCGGAATGCATCCCCCGCGAAAATCGAGGGAACACTGTATATGGAAAGACATAGGGATGGGTGTATATACAGGCATGGAAGATATAGATGGGTATAGATGGGAAGTGATATTGGTTCTGTTACATTTTCTACAGAATTTATCAGCAATTGATAATAGGCTTTGCTTAGGAATGAGCTCAGGGCCATTAAATGCATCCATCCAATTCATAATACGCAGCATGTCAAAAATGTCCGTTTGAAATAATGGATTTGCTTAACAACTGCATGGTCCCCTTAACAACTAGGTGATTCCCTAGGTGAACTATTGCAGTGGCTTCACATTATGACTGTCATAAAATCAGTCCCCTCCCCCATTAACAACTATGTCTTATGATGGAAATTCTGTGATTATTGGGGAGTACTTGTAAATGGTTAAATGAGAGGTAATTGCCCAGACCTTGCTTCTCCTTTGGAACGTAGATTAGAATATTCTAATATATAATTGCAGCTTTTAAGTCCAATAATATTGGAAGTTTGTTCTAGAGGGAAACTGATTTAAAGACAGACAGACAGCACCTGAGAGTAGAACAAGAAGCAATGGGTGGAAACTAAACAAGGAGAGAAGCAACTTAGAACTAAGGAGAAATTTCCCGACAGTCAGAACGGTTAATCAGTGGAACAGCTTGCCTCCAGAAGTTGTGAATGCTCCAACACTGGAAGTTTTTAAGCAGATGTTGGAGAACCATCTGTCTGAAGTAGTGTAGGGTTTCCTGCCAAAGCAGGGGGTTGGACTAGAAGACCTCCAAGGTCCCTTCCAACTTTGTTGTTGTTGTTGTTATGATAGATCATAGACAGAGACAGATTATTATTATTATTATTATTATTATTATTATTATTATTATTTATTAGATTTGTATGCCGCCCCTCTCCGCAGACTCAGGGCAGCTAACAATGATAACAACAACATGTAACAATCCAAGACTCGGAGATAGATGTAGATAGATAGATAGATAGATAGATAGATAGATAGATAGATAGATAGATAGATAGATAGATAGATAGATAGATAGATACATCGTAGACAGATATGTAGATAGATGATAGTTAGATGATTTATTTATTATTAGATTTGTATGCCGCCCCTCTCCGTAGATAGATAGTAGATAGATGATAGATAGATAGATAGATAGATAGTTAGATAGAGATCATAGACAGACAGATATGTAGATAGATGATAGATAGATGATTTATTTATTATTAGATCTGTATGCCGCCCCTCTCCGTAGATAGATGATAAATAGATAGATAGATGATAGATAGATATTATTATTATTATTATTATTATTATTATTATTATTATTATTATTTATTGGATTTGTATGCCGCCCCTCTCCGCAGACTCGGGGCGGCTAACAACAATGATAACAACAACATGTAACAATCCAATTAATAAAACAACTAAAAACCCTTATTATAAAAAACAAACATACACACAAACATACCATGCATAATTTGTAATGGCCTAGGGGGAAGGAATATCTTAACTCCCCCATGCCTGGTGATAAAGGTGGGTCTTGAGTAATTTGCGAAAGACAAGGAGGGTGGGGGCCAGAGAGAGAGAGAGAGAGAGAGAGAGAGAGAGACAGACAGACAGACAGACAGACAGACAGACAGACAGACAGACAGACAGACAGACAGACATGTAGCCTAGCCTGGTAACAAAACTCAACCCAGAAGCTCAGAGAAGGAAGTTCACCCCCGTAATCCTTCTCTTTTTCAGATTACGACCTTTCCAAACTGCGGGATTTCATAGACCAGCAAGCCGATGTTTACGTGGACAAGGGCATCCTGGATAAAGAAGAGGCGGATGTGATTAAGCGTATCTACGGCAGCCTGTAGAGAAAAGAAAAAACTCTCGAAGACTCTATGGAATTCTAGTCTAGCTTCACCCACATCTAGTTCTAAGACCTACAACTTTCTTTCTCCCCACCACATCCCAGGAAAAAAACAAAAAGAGGCGATTAGAAAGTATTCTGTCTCCATCGTCCTGAATTTTATCCAGGTTAAAAACAAAACAAAGCCACACCCTGTCATTGCATATTTATCTCTTCTCAACTTTGATCGCTCCCCCTCTAAAGTAAACGAGCTGCCCACTTTATAGATAACAGGGTAAAACAACTGCTTACATCATGTCCCCGTTAATTTATCCAGCATCTCTTTCAAATTACATTGGTACCTCTACTTACGAACTTAATTCGTTCCATGACCAGGTTCTTAAGTAGCAAAGTTTGTAAGAAAAAGCAATTTTTCCCATTGGAATCAATGTAAAAGCAAATAATGCGTGCGATTGGGGAAACCACAGGGAGGGTGGAGGCCCTGTTTCCTCCCAGGAGATTCCTAGAGAGACCCCACGGAGGCTTCTCCCCACCTTTTCCGGCCATGGTTCCTCCTAGGAGATTCCTAGAGAGGCCCCACGGAGGCTTCTCCCTGCCTTTTCCGGCCCTGTTTCCTCCCAGGAGATTCTTAGAGGCCCCATGGCTTTTCCCTGCCTTTTCCAGTTACAGTTTCGGAGGCTCAGGTTTGTAAGTGGAAAATAATTCTTGAGAAGAGGCAAAAAAAATCTTGAACACATGGTTCTTATCTAGAAAAGTTCGCAAGTAGAGGCGTTTGCAGGTAGAGGTACCACTGTATGTGCTTTGGAGAAAAAGCCAGGTTGTTTCATCGTGAAATGGCTTTTAAGAGATACTGTTTTCTGGAAAATATATATATATATAACGAAGGGCATTACTAGGGGCAACCCAAGCAAATTAACTCAGTTTAGCTCAACTTTGCATTATTCTCTTTTACGGCACCTCTCGTTTCAAGTCCCAGAAAGTATTGTTGGAATGCTGTAATATATTCATTTTCTTGCTGTTGGTGCATTCCTCTTCGTTCTCTCCCCCCCCCCCCCCCCCAATTCCATGTGCCATCAAGTCATGGCTGTGTGTTTAACCCTGCCCCAGCCTTCGAAAAGAAATCTTTACAAGGGGAAAGAACCGTATTGTCACCGTATTGCTACGGTCAGGTACAGTAGCAACGGCTGCCCCTTCGCACCCTCCACCGTTCTTGGTTAAGTGTTATTTCTCTGCATGTGTAAAAAACAGTTTTTGATGTGAGTAGCTTTAATGATATGCGAATAACCGTTTCTAAGGGTAAAAAAAAGGAGGTGAAGCGAGAGGTGTGCTTAGGATCAGACGTTTAAATAGAGGACGAGTGATGTGCTAGGATTGCGGGAATGCAGTATCGTTTAGCAACACGAGGTTTTATAAATGTCTCATTTTTTTGTAAACGTTCGTTCCAGCTTGAATTAACGCTGAAGATCCATGCTCCCTTTCTATTTAAGGAGATAAGTGTTTACATATTTTATCTTTTTTTAAACCAAGACGCAATTTTGGCTAAACCATTGCTTAACTATTTTCTGTTACCCCCACCTCCTAGCAGGAAGTAAACATTTCGCTCTCCCCAACTCTCCGCCGCGATTGTAAATAGTCCCTAAAATGTGCTCCATTATAAGATGTGTGTCCTGACACTTGTCAGGTGGTGCAGTGGTTAGAGTGCAACTACTTCTGCTGATCACCAGCTGCCATCAGTTTGGCAGATCGAATCTCAGTAGGCTCAAGGTTTCCTTCCTTCCGAGGTCGGTAAAATGAGGACCCAGATTGTTGGGGGCAATAGGCTTACTCTGTAAACCAGTGTTTCCCAACCATGGCAACTTGAAGATATCTGGACTTCAACTCCCAGAATTCCCCAGCCAGCGAATGCCAGGAATTCTGGGAGTTGAAGTCCAAATAGCTTCAAGTTGCCAAGGTTGGGAAACACTGCTGTAAACCACTTAGAGAGGACTGTAAACATAGAAACATAGAAGTCTGACGGCAGAAAAAGACCTCATGGTCCATCTAGTCTGCCCTTATACTATTTTCTGTATTTTATCTTAGGATGGATATATGTTTATCCCAGGCATGTTTAAATTCAGTTACTGTGGATTTATCTACCACGTCTGCTGGAAGTTTGTTCCAAGGATCTACTACTCTTTCAGTAAAATAATAAAGCACTAGGAAGCGGCATATAAGTCTAAACGTTATTGCTAATGCTATTGTACCTCTGTCGTGTTCCTTGGCTTTGTGTCCAGGGCAGCCTGTTCTAAAGGGGTCGTGATCAGGCGGTAGGGAAAGCGAGTAGAATGCTTGGCTGCATAGCTAGAGGTATCACAAGCAGGAAGAGGGAGATTGTGGTCCCGCTGTATAGAGCACTGGTGAGACCCCATTTGGAATGCTGTGTTCAGTTCTGGAGACCTCACCTACAAAAAGATATTGATAAAATCGAACGGGTCCAAAGAAAGGTTACAAAAATGGCAGAAGGTCTAAAGCATAAAACTTATCAGGAAAGTCTTTATGGACTCAGTCTGTAGAGTCTGGAGGACAGAAGGGAAAGGGGGGATATAATCAAAACATTTAAATATGTTAAAGGATTAAATAAGGTTCAGGATGGAAGTGTTTTTAATAGGAAAGCAAACATAAGAACAAGGGGGGCACAATCTGAGGTGAATTGGGGGGGAAATCAGAAGCAACGTGCGAAAATATTATTTTACTGAAAGAGTAGTAGATGCTTGGAACAAACTTCCAGCAGACGTGGTTGGTAAATCCACAGTCACGGAATTGAAACATGCCTGGGATAAACATAGATCCATCCCAAGATAAAATACAGGAGATAGCATAAGGGCAGACTAGATGGACCATGAGGTCTTTTTCTGCTGTTCAATCTTCTATGTGTGTATGAAAACATTTTGCGGGTTTAATGAAACTTCTTGAACTTGAGGGACGTTTTCTTTTAAAATGCGCTGTCCTGGACACAACTCCGATGGAGTTACCGCTACAAGTGTCGGGACAGTGGGACACACGTCTCGCAGTGGGGTGCAATTTGGGGTGGCAGGTCGGATGGGGTGGACCGCGAGATGCACATCGTACCTGACACTTTGTCGCGTACGTCAATGTTGTGTCCAGGGCAGCCCATTCTAAAAGAAAACATCTCGCAAGATCGAGAAGTTTGATTGAGCTCACAAGCCATTTTCTTTTAGAACAAGCTGCCCTGGACACAACACCAAGGAATGCGACGGAGATACCGGTATAAGTGTCAGGTAGATCACACCGACGGGCGTGCCGCACTATTTGAGAAGCACTGGGTTAAAGCAACCAGCTAAGCCATAAGCCACAATCCACAATACTGGTTGAGTTTGACCAACCGTGGTTTGTAGATTAAGCCATAATTGGATGGACTCCATACAGCGCAGCGAGGCATAAGTCACAGTTCAAAAATTAGAATGGCTACCTTCACAGAATATGGCATCCCCTCTGTAGTAAATATTGCTTGCACATTGAATAATTCTTGAGAGAAGTAAATCCTGCATTTTAAGTCCTCATCCTGAATGTGGCATGAAGCAACTTGTTTTTGTCTTATAATAATCATTTTTTGTTTGTTTGTTTTGAGACTCCAAATTCATGACATTAACATGCAGTGAGCATTTCGGTCGGAAGATGGGCTGCTTAATTTCTCCATTAACAGTACAAGCAGCATCCCTTAATTTCAATAATTGGAAATAGACTTTCGGATGCTGAGCAGACGTGGTTGGTAAATCCACAGTAACTGAATTTAAACATGCCTGGGATAAACATATATCCATTGTAAGATAAAATACAGGAAATAGCATAAGGGCAGACTAGATGGACATGAGGTCTTTTTCTGCCGTCAGTCTTCTATGTTTCTATAATGTCAGTCGATTTGCACTTAGTGGCAGCAGTTAGGGTAGCTCAGCCACAAAGCATTCTTTCGAGGGGTTCAAGGCCATCTATGCCCACCCACCTAGGCGGAAGTGGAAGGACTTGCCATGCTGGCATTAAGTGAAGACTCTGGTCCCCTAGCAAGGTCTTCTCGTGACTATGATGTCTGTCATCCTGCAGACATCCCCATTGATTTTGTTCGTGGGAAGCCGACGGGAGTTCGCAAATCGTGATGTGACACAGGATGTTGCCACAATCACAATTATTGGCGCAGAACTTTGAGGACTGGTTATAAGTTCAACATTGTTACAGGCTGAAATGGTCACTGAATGAGTGGCCATTCAATGAGAACAAGTATGTTTACTTGTTTTCCCCCCATAAACTGCCCTGATAAGTTGCAGAGATAAAATGGTTTAGATGTCAAGCCGGTATTTTGACTTGGATTCTGATTAAATTTGGATGCTACCTGGGACCTTGACATTAGAAGCAATTTGGACTACAACTAGTAAATGCCAAATAAATAAATGCTATTTATTGTGGGAATCAGCCCAAATATGAGGGGATTTATAAGCCATGAAGACTTAACTTTCATTGGCTGAGACTATTGGAACAGCCCCATCCATTCTGTTGCGGTATCATGGCAAAAAAGTTGAATAAGGAGGCAAGACCAGTGCTGAAATTCAGTGACAATTGCCAGCCTCCTTCATAAATGGAGGTTTTAGGTACAAGTATTTGGTTCAATTTTTTGTGCAGCTGCTAACTCAGAAAACATCCTTTTAGCACCATCTGGATAACAGAAAGCTCTAAAAGAAACACTTGATGTGATCTGCAGACATATTAGTCTCGTCTTCCTCAGTACATTTTAAACAGTCATTAAAAGAATTTGCATTTATATGAGAGGGGAAGGAGGAGGAGAAATTAAGAATGCAGCCCAAAGCGTTATTTACTCAACAGCGAATATTCTGAAGGGACATGCACTCGCTTAGACTTTGAAACAGGATAAAAACATTGGTGTCATTGATTTATAAATCTGTTCAGTGACAGCCTACATACATAACTGCGGGAGGTTACAAACGGCGACCCCAGAATGCAATTGCCATAAACACAGGCCAGTTGTCAAATTCCCGAATTTTGATCCCATGACCATGGGGAAATGCTACAACGGTTAAGTGTGAAATGTGAAAAATGGTCATAAGTCACTTTTTAAAGTGCTGAATTGTAGTCTAGTTCAGTGCTGAGTAGTTAAAAGTCAAGAATTACCCATAATTAGATCAATGGACAATTGACAGGATTCAGTCCTAAGGCTAGTGAATTTTTAAGGGTTTTTAAAACTGTGTATAATTCAGATTCAATGCCATGTTTTTCATAAGTGTATTTTATGTCGACTTTCCCTTGCTTTCTTCTGTGAATTGAGGACTGACTGCTAGCATGCTATGGGACATACTATCGTTACCCAGCATTTGGTAACATTATATGATACCCTCCAGGTCATGGCGTATACAAAATGGAGTGATCAGTTTTTAAAAGCAAGGCAAGCAATGCATAACATAGTATTTAAAGGCATAATGCAGACTTGATATTTTTGCCATTTTAGCATATAGAAACAATTGCTAGACACGTTTGTTATTATCTCTACCCCAGCAATGGGAAATAAAAGTATCCTGCACTTACCTAGTTCTAATCTCACCGATCCTGTTTAAATAACTTTAACATCTTTTAGATCCTCTGATGTGTCTTTACACCTTTTTACCTTTAAAAAAAACATTGTTTGGGAAAAAATGTAACAAATTATCACATATATTGCATTCAAAATACTGTACACTTTTCTAATAGAATCCTGTTTCTGATACTCTACTTTATTAAATGCTTTGCTACAAGACAAAGTAATGCAGATTCTTGGTTTTGTCTTCATGGGGTATGACTTTAAAAATGATAAAACTGGGGATCTTTATTTTATTTATTATTATTATTTGGATTTGTATGCCGCCCCTGTCCGAAGACTCGGAGTAAGCAGTAAGAATCTTACTGCTGAAGTTTACAGAAACACACCTAGCAAGAAATGTTGCAATGCAAAATGTACTGATAACATTTTCAAGGTGAGTTATGATTATGGTAAGTACCGCTAAGAACAGAAATACAACACCTAGAAATTGAAAAAATGTTTTTAAGTCTGATTCAGTAAAATAATAGTTGAAAATTACATTCCCCCATCCCACGACAGATTTGTCACTTATAAATTCATTATAATTCTACATATAGATGTCTTTAAAGAAGAGATCGGAGAAATTATGATCACTCTTACACTGAGATTTAAAAGTTTCCTCCAAATATCAAAATGCTTAAATGATACTTTGAAGTGTATCAGTGCTCTTCTTTCAAAATAGCTAAAGATAGAAAGCTGATAGTAAATCTACAGGAAGAACTTGAAAGTTTCAATCCATTTGAAAACACACTTCAGTGTGTGAATAAAAGGAGAAATAATTAAACAGGAAATATGTCATAGGCCAAGATTAATTTGACATTTAAAGTAAAGCCAGAGAATACAGTATATACTTAAGAGTATTTTAAGATTGCCAGTCTCCAAAACTACATTGTTTTATATACTGTAGCTTCAATCAACTATTCATCAGTTTTTCTAACAATGGACATCAAACAATGGACAATCAGCCGGGGTGGCGCAGCAGGTAGAATCCTGTACTGCAGGCCACTGAAGCTCACTGTAGATCTGTAGATCAGTGGTTCAAATCTCATCACCGGCTCAAGGTTGACTCAGCCTTCCATCCTTCCAAGGTGGGTAAAATGAGGACCCGGATTGTGGGGGCAATATGCTGGCTCTGTTAAAAAGTGCTGTTGCTAACATGTTGTAAGCCACCCTGAGTCTAAAGAGAAGGGCGGCATAAAAATCGAATAAATAAAATAAAATAAATAAAATAAATTTCTGAAGATAGATTTCTTTTAGTACCTATTTCATTTATTTCTTTTGGGGATTTCTTCAAGTGTAAAATAAAAGGCTCCATCTGTTGTTTTTTTATGCACTGAAAAATTTTCTTTAAAACAAGTTATATAAGACTGGTTTTAGACTGAACAGCTCCACTCCTCAAGCATGCAAAAAATTCCCATTACCAAAAGAGGATGAAGTTATACATTCTATGATCTTGTCTTCCTCAGCTGGAATATTAATAATCCCCTTCTGAGAATTACAAGATACATACTGACAAATTGTATTCAAACTATTCTGATTTCAAATAAAGATAATATAGTTGGAAAAAAGATCAAAGGCATTATAACTTAAGAAATTTTAATATAGCATATGAAACAAATCATATCTGAAATGTACAGTAGTTGCAAAGCATCAGATACGCCAAACAACAAAGGCAGTAACTCTTTAAAGTGCATTTTATATTCAATACATGAAACTATACATACATGTGTATGTGCTAACAAGAAAATGTTTATTTCACTCTTTCACAAAGCAAAAAATACAACTTACTCTGTTTGGTTGCTTGCTTTCCAAACAAAATAATTTACTATACATATTTTAAAACCCAACTTCCCCCCCTAAAGTTGGCTAAAACTTTCACTTTAAGACATTATCTTTGTATATGTTAACAGAGAGACGTATACAGATGTGCATAAACATACAACTTAATCATGGTGCATCCATCAGCATCAAGTTCACAAAATTTGCATTAAACATATCTGAGTCAAGACTTCACAGGGTTTTTTTTAAAATAAACAATTGTTACTTTAATATTATCTTTTATATATGTATGTATACAAAAACAAAAAAATCTGCATTGAAGTTCTCTTAGGAATATATTGTTGCCATTTTTAGGAGAAATATAAAGGCAATATTTAGGAGAAGCACTTCCTTTATTAATGAATAGTAAAAGAATATTGACCTACAGAAGGCAAACATTCAAATACTTTTAGTGCAACAGTCATTGGAATTTTTATATATGATTTGTAACAAGTACAATATATCAATCCAAAAGATCTTCTGAATCTTCAGATATTTAGTTCTTTAAGAACTGCTTTCTTTCTAGCTCTTTATCCATTTTCTACTGCTGATAGGAAGAAATTGCATAGGAATTTTCCTCACCATACTCCCTGTTGAGGAAGAAAAGGAAATTTATGAAAATATGCCGAGTTACTTATAATTTACACCTTGGAAGTTTATCCAATTTTAATAGGATTATTTCAAATTAAGCTATTTGAAACCTGCTGCAGAAATGTTATTCTTCTGAGCAGCAAATGTATCATGCAAGAAGCAAGTGAGAAAACAGGTATTGTGTTATTATTAGATAGTTGACCTTAACATTCTGTTATACAATCTCCCTTCTCTCCACTTCGCCCCATCTCTTCTAGATTGAGCCTTCAGTAATTTAACTATAAATATTATTGGTCTAGCTCTAGGTCACTGCAGTCTTGTGTGTATCTAATAAATTCTTTTCTATTTATTTCTACTAGATTGATTTGGGATGTGTCATATATGTGTGTCTCACACACATACACCAAAAATTTCCCTAATCAATTCAATATGGAAAGACAAGGTAATTTTAGACACCGTCCAAATTTTTGATTTAGCATCATTTGCAGTTATGCTATTGGAAATTAAACTGCTGTCTTGAAAAGAGTTTTATACAGTGTTTTCTATTACTACTATTATTTGCTATATTACCATTTATTAAAGTTTCTCAGCATTTTAGAACAAAAACGTATTTTAGATAAAGACATGAATAATATTTTACCTGTTATCTTCAGATTTTAATTTCTTAGCCGCTTGTTTGGACAATTTAATCTGCATATCCATTCTATGCAGAAAATCTTTGGCAGAAAGTTCTTCAGGTGGGGGAAGTGGATTGTCAGATTCTTCAGAACTGGGCGAAGAGTTGTCTTCCTGAACTGTCATGGGACTTTCTTCACAAGAAGTGGGATTGTCAGTCTCATCCTCTGGAGACTCCATGGAGTTACATCCATTAAACAGCAAAGCCTTTTCCAGTATAACTGGGATATTTAATGTTTTTCTAAGAAATATGCAGTCATTTGTAAAAAGTTTATTTGCTCTTTTTATTTGCTCCATCTGAAACAGAAAGTTATATTTATAATCCAAGTAAAGCAAGTATTAAAATAGCCTGAAGCTCCCTATTATGTAAGTTTAATTCTGAAGATACATTTTTAATGCAATTAACTTTTCGCTATCCTTCCAAATGAGAACTAGTTTTGTTACACCAAATACAATACCAAATCTTTTGTTCAGATGTATGAGATTTTTTTTTTTGGAGCGGGGGAGGGATGACCCTTTGGAAACTAATTTACAGTTCTACCTGAACAAATAAAAAATGGAAACTAAATTTCTTCTTTTGGACTTTTACAGCAAGGATGAATAATTCTGTTGTTTTCATACATTAACTATAAATATAGTAACAAATGTTTCCTCAGGCATTTGTTTTGACAAAGAACTAGCAACCTGATGCTCTAGTTACTATTCTTTGCAGTTTAATAAATAATGTACCTGAAGCTAATATGTAACAAGAATTTTTACACTTTCTCCCCATAACCTCATGTTAAAGTCTATTTTTCTATGTTCATTGAGTAGTTTAATGATTGAACAGCATAAGGTTTAGGCTTTAGAAGAATCTTATAAGCTCTCACACTATTTTCCCCAGAAACTTTTAAATTTAGGTTTGGCACTTACAGTATTACAATACAATACTCTCACAGGTCAACATTTGAAACCAACTATAATAAATGTATTCACCTATCGGGATTATAAATTGTTTTAGTCTTAAATATGATCTAAAGTCTCTACTGAAATCTGTCTCAATTTTGAGGGATTGTGTATTCAATGTAGCTAATGGAATTCTGTCTCAGAATGAGCATGTATACTTAACTTGACTTTGAATTCATATGTTCCAGCAATACAAACACACTTTGACCTTTTCTCATGTTGATTACGAATCTTGATTGTGCCAACAACTATTGCTGTTCAACAAATCCAGCCATCATGTCAGTTAGGCAATCTATTAAATGATTTTTATTCAAAACACCACAGCTTAAAGAGGACAGGAAAGAATAGCAACTCTGTAATGCACACCATCTTTTGTTCAGAGGCTGACTTTCGCTTTCACCCTTCAAACTTTCTTACCAGAGGGCTCAGTGATCAAGTCACCCTTAAAAGGAAAATTCCAGATTCAAGTCTGTTAGAAATTCCACCACATCCAGAATGTGTGATACACTCACTGCAGTAACTGTACAGTTGCAGTCGACATCTGATGCCCTCAAAATCTTTTACTTATTTATTTATTCAATTTTTATGCCGCCCTTCTCCTTAGACTCAGGGCGGCTTACAACAGAGCCAGCCTATGGCCCCCACAATCCAGGTCCTCATTTTACCCACCTCAGAAGGATGGAAGGCTGAGTCAACCTTTTTTATGAAAGGTCTGTTTGTCTGAAACCTATCCATTCCCCGCACACAGGCTAAGATGCACCCCCTAATATTAGCCATATTGGCCTGAGACGTGGGTTACAATGAGGAGAGTATGTAAAATGTCTTGCCCTCTGCAGGAGGACAGAAGCACTGTCTTCCTCCAGCAAACTCCTCCATATTTTTGAGACATGGGGAAAGAAAGAAACATGCAGTTTTTTCATGCACTTTCCAATCTGAGACTGAGCAAGTCTAGCTGGAATTACTAGACTGCAGCTGGCGGTTTGAGAAAAGTTCTTATTCCTTTGTTTCAGCTACTGAGTCCCAGTTCCACAGGAGGGTGAATAACTGGTGCCACCAACAGGTCCTCTACACATTTTTGTGGAAGGGGACCCTCTGCCCATCTCTTGGAGGTTGCCCTTTTCCCATTAAGGGGGGCTTCTTTTGCCCTTCTTTGGGGGGGGGGTGATCTTTGCCTGTACTGATGGAGGGAAAGAAGAGTTCCTTGTACCCTTGCTCCTGGAAGGCAGAGTAGGTGCCCTTGCTTGTGTTGAGGGGTGACCTCTGCCCATGCTGGAGAAAAGAGGGGGTGCCATGCCCTTGCTTGTGGAAAGAGGACCCTATGCCCCTGCTCATAGAAAGGATTTCCTTGTGCCATTCCTCCTGGTTGTTGTTGTTGAGCTCTGACCATACTGGTGGAGGGAGGGGAACCTGATCCCTTAGTTGTAGAGAAAGGGGGGCACGCCCTTTGCCCATATGTGTGTGTGTGTGTAGGGCGCTCCCTGTGCCCTTCCTTTTATTGGGGGCAATGCCCTTTGCCCCCAATATGTGCCATGGTGGTAGAGTGGTTACAGTGCAGCCCTGCAGGCTACTTCAGCTAACTGCTAGCTGTAATTCGACAGTTCAAATCTCACCGCCGACTCAAGGTTGATATGCTTCAATCACATGCAACCTCTTTCCTGTAAAGCCTCAGTCATTAGCCTAATATAAATATTTGAATTACAGGTAAGCTAATACATCAGTGTATTCACTGATGCAATATTACAGTTACATGACAGTCAGCATGGGCTATATCTAAATTTAACTGACTGTAAGGTTGACACAGCCTTCCACCCTTCAGAGGTGGGTCAAATGAGGACCCAGATTGTTGGGGGCAAGAGGCTGATTCTGTAAACCGCTGAGAAAGGACTGTAAAGCACTGTGAAGCGTTATATAAGTTCCATATAGGCAAATAGCAATAGCAAATAGTATATTTGTGTGGAGGAGGCTCCCTGTGCCCTTCCTCCTATGGGGCAATGCCCTTTGCGCATGCTGAGGGAGAGACGGGGGCTCTGTGCCTTTGATTGTTGGAGTACGTACACATACACGTACACACACACACACACGCACACGACTCCTCACGGGCCGCATCCTCGGTGGCTTCCAGGGTCTCCTGCGCCCGACACCGCGTCCTTCCCTGCTTACCGTCACGCCGTACTTGAGCGCCAGGCCGGGCAAAGTGTCTCCGGGGCTGAGGCGGTGCTCCACGTACCGCTCCGTCAAGGGGACCACCACCGTGGCCGTGCTGCCGTACGACCGCGTTTTGGTGCGCGCCAAGCTCAGCGACAGCTCGGCCTCCCCTTCGGCGGCGGCGCCCGGACCAGGTAGCGGTTCCTCCCGTAGTGACAACCCGGGCAGGGGCAAGGACTCCGCCATGGCGGGCGGGCTCGCAAGCGCTCAACGGCAGGTCGAGGCCATAGCGGTGGGCGAAGGGCGCGCCTCACGCTCCCTCAGGAGGCCGCGGAGACAAAAAAAGAAACCGAGCGACCTGAGGCGCGAAAGGCGGGAAGCGAATGCGCCTGCGCGGTTGAGACCCCCTCCTCCTCGCGCCGCGCGAGGGGAGGGGGGTGGAAAAGAGTCGCGCGCCTCCGGCCAGGCCGCGGTTTCTGCGCCTGCGCCAAGTCTCGTGCGCATACCCTGCTGAGGGGATGCGCTCCATCCATAAACCCGTGACTCGCAACCCACGTTCACACAACTTTTTTGTTTAAAGTCAGCGAAGGACCTCGAGTCGGAAGATCCCGGGTGCAACCTTCCCCCCTCCAAAAAATTGAATTCCCATGAAATGTAATGTGTGGATTTGGGGGTAAATTATTGAAGGTAATAATAATAGTAGTAATAATAGTAATAGTAATAATAGTAATAGTAATAATAATAATAATAATAATAATAATAATAATAATAATAATAATAATAATAATAATAATAATAATAATAATAATAATAATAGATTTGTATGCCGCCCCTCTCCGAACTGCCAACTGGGAAAAATTGTAGTTTTGAGGGGGGAAAGTATTATAATTCTTGTGTCTGGGGAGATTCTCAATTCTCAACACTTCACTTCCTTCTCTAGTATCTTAATATGATCCTTAATTACTTTTCAAATAGGAAGCAATTCAATAGTATGTTTTTACCCATAAACGCTTTGATCATTTTAATCATTATCTGGAACTGGACTTTTATAGCAATGAAAGAAAATTGAGCTACTTGCCTAATCTGTTACCATACTGTACCTTGTGGGTTCAATACAAAACCTTAAAATGTTACTGTGCTGCTCAACAAATCATGCTGTCTATCCTTTGTCCTTTTTTGTGGCTATTCAAATAATGTGACTTAATCAACTGAAAAAGAGTCCAAGCACCTACCTGAAAACTTATCTTGGTCAGTAAGCCACTCCCATCCAGTCACATGACCATTAAGCCACACCCACAAAATAAGCCATAGCCACAGTGTGGTACTAACATTTTTTGCAGGCCTTCACTGAAGGTATCACACATGTGAGCTGCCCTGAGTCTTTGGAGAGGGGTGGCATACAAATCTAATACATTATTATTAAAATTATTATTATTATACTGTACTTGTGCATTTTGTTTTTCTTGCCTAAATATAGAACCTTACTTTTTTCACCATTGAGTAGTACCCAATATTCAAGTACAGTGGTACCTCTACTTAAGAACCCGACCCCGGAAAAATTTCCCAGGAAATTTGAGAGCGTCATGAAGGCCCGGCCAGTTTCCTGCCATTCCCCCTGGGTTTCTCTCTCTGGCGCAGTGTATGGGATGCGTATGCTCCTCGCCACCCCAGAGTCCCTCTTTTTTTTTAAGCCTTAATATTTTGGATTTTTTTGATTCCCCTCACCTCGCCTTCTTCCTTCGGCAGCGACTGTCCTCCTCCTCTTCTTCCTCCTCCTCCCACCCAAATTCCGAGCTTTAATTTCTTTCCTAATGGGGTTGCACGCATTATTTCCTTTTACATTGATTCCTGTGGGAAAAATTGCTTCTCCTTAAGAACGTTTCTACTTAAGAACCTGGTCACGGAATGAATTAAGTTCTTAAGTAGAGGTACCACTATACATCTTGATCCTCCTGTATTTTGAGCCTACCTTCTGTTGGCTATTCATGCCCGTTTGTCATCTGCAAACCTGATAAATTCTCCATCCCCTCGTCTAAGTTATGGATGAAGATGTTAAAGAGTACTGGGCTTAAAACAGAGCCTTGGGACACTCCATTGTACAGTAAGACCTCGCCTATCGCTGGTGTTACGTTCCAGACCCGGCCGCGATAGGTGAAATCTGCGATGTGGAATTTATCGACTGATAGTACTTATTTAAGTATTTATATTGTAATTGTTTGGTCAGTTTTCATTGTTTTAAGTGTTTATAAACCCTTCCCACACTCTTACAAAATACATATCACAGTAGTACATATATAATATAACTTAAAACTAATAAAACTAATAAAAAACAATAAAGCAACAACATTCTTTTTCTCTCTCATACGTATACGTAATCTCTCTCTCTCTCATATATCCTAAGAAATATTTCTTGAAAACCCGCGATGAAGTGAAGCCGCGGTAGGTGAAGCGCGATATAGCGAGGGACTACTGTATATTTTAGATGTAGTTCCATTGAGCACTACATATTGAATGCAGTCAGTCAGCCAGTTTTGAATCCATCTGATGGTGTTGCTGTCTAACTCACATTTTTCTACTTTATTTAGTAGGAGATTATGGTCAACTTTATGAAATACTTTACTGAAGTCCTTGGATTTATATGTGTTCTTCCCAGGGAGTTGCGGAGGATAGAGTTTTTTTGTTGCCTTTGGCAGGATTCACAATGCTTTATTGTTAATGTAGACCAGGGTTGTTGTTTTTTGAGAACTAGAAAAATATTTATTTTTGGTTGTATACAAACTTCATCTTCTGTTATTAGAAGATCAAAGACAATAATTTCCAAATTGGAAACTTTCCTTAAATGCAATTGATGTTCTCTTCTTCCCTCTAGTGGTAAATAATGGCACAATTGCTGTACTGTAATTAGTTTTTTTCTTTTCTTTGTTTTAATAAAGATTGAATAAAGATTGAGTTGTGGAAGCACAGAATAGATCAGTGTTTTTCAACCAGTGTGCCGAGACATGGTCAGCTATGCCACGAAGAAGGAAGCTCAGGTTCTGGTCTCGCAACTTTTTGCTGAGAGAGAGAGAGTGAGAGAGAGAGAAAGAAAGCAAGAGAGAGAGAAAGAGAAAAAGAAAGCAAGAGAGAAAGAAAAGAGAAAGAGAAAGAAAGAGTGAGAGAGAAAGAAAGCAAGAGAGAGAGAGAAAGAGAGAGAAAGCAAGCAAGAGAGAGAGAGATAAAAGGAGAGGAAGGGAGAGAGAAACAGAGAGAAATGAGCAAAAAGGGGAGGAAAAAAGAGAAATGAGAAAATGATTGAGGCAGAGAATGAGAGGAAAGAGAGAGAAACAAAAGAGAGAGAGAGAAGTGACTCTTGATTTAAAGCATATGATAAAAAGCACCCAAAGAATAAGAGAGATAAAACCCCCAGCCCTCACCTGGTTTTGGAAATGGTTCAAGAGTGTGTATACACACACACACAAGGGGGGAGTGCCCCAGGATTTTGTAAATGTAAAAAATGTGCCACGGCTCAAAAAAGGTTGAAAATCACTGGAATTGATTAAACAAAAAGAGCATTTTAAAATACCAATTTTTTGTAGTAATTGCAATCTATCCTCCAATGTAAATGGCATAGAATAAGGGCACTTTCTTACCAAGATAACTTTTCAAAACTAAATGAATAAAGTGTCCATTTCTTAACTAGTTAAATGTGAGTAGATTATGATAAAATTTATGCTACTAGCAGGTGCTGTGTATCAAATCTGACTTTTCAAGTAACTGCACAAACACATTAAAATAACTTTCTAATTTATTAGTAGTTACAGTACTCTGTTCTAAAGCTATGACTGGTCAGTAATATTTGCATGGGTGATGAAGATATGATGGAAGTTACATATGATCAAAACAATAGTTCCCAGGGGGGAAAAAACCCAAATTTGTTTTCAATTTCAACATATATGTCGAAGCAAGTATTATTCAAGACAAGGACATTCTTATCTTCTCATGCAATCCAGCGAATGCCTCTTTTTTATGGCAGCCATATCTATATTATTTAGGCATTTAAAGACATGATGATGAAATCAAGAATTAGCTGATAAATATAACTGAATACTGCTGTTAAACACATAGCTCTAGGGTAGAAGAATTAATAAGGCTGCCAGTTGAATTAGTAAAATGATATTCATAATATACCAGTATATATATTATCCATTATTTGGATAAAGAATACATTCAAGAATGGGAAATTAAAAACAGCCAGGTTGCCCACAAAATAATTATATGGGAATACAGCATCATTTATGCAAAGTTTAAAGTTGAAAACACTCTGACTTTAAAAAAAAAAATCATACTGAAACCAGTTGTAACTGGTTATATTTGCTTCATGTTGGGTAATGAAGAAACATTAATGAAAAGACATTTAAATTATGATACAGAAAAATCTGTCAAAGCTGGGGGGAAAAATAATACGTTGTGGTCTTGGGGACATCCATCTTTTAGGTACATATCGTTATCAAATTATTTGAGACCTAATTCTTCATGCAGTATTTTAAAAATGATTCTAAAAATTATTGCAGGCGACATTCTTGTAAATCTTTGGGTTGGGCTATATGGAAACTGCATTTGGGAACATTTGTGCTTTTTGATTAGGTACATTTTTAATGTAGTATTATATATATATCCTTTTACTAATGATTCAGCTTATACAAACAGCTATTTTCCAATTATTTTTGCCATACAATGGGTGGAAATTTGCAGGCAGAAAAGCCTCAGTTCTCTCTTTTTTTAAGGTCTAATTTACATAGCTATAAATAACAATGCATTTTATTTTAAAATGTATTTTGATGCACGGCTGTAGAGATTGTTAGGCATTTACTGGGTTTTGGAAAAGACATCCAAATGCATTATACTGAGAAAAATAATAGCCCAAAATTATTTAAATTAGTGGCCATCTTAGTTAAGTACTTCCTTCCAAATATTACAGACACAATAGTGAGTCACTTACGGGTTATTCTCCCAGTGTCAAGTACTTGCTGTTTAATACTGTACTGTGATGCATTTCAGTTGCAGTGAATTTTAAGAGCACAAGTAGAACTAAATGCTAACACTGCATTCAGAGCTTTGTTCACGTTCTGTGATTTCAGCTGCTGATTTTCACATCAACCGTTACTGTTATTATTTAATAATAAACCATTGTTAAATTTCTGCACAATGAGTGTCACTTCTTTCCTATCTATTTTCCCCCCAGTATAATACGTATGTGGCATTAAATACTTTTAACCGTTTTTAACTGAAGCAGCACATCTCAAAATTGAAGCGGCACATCTCAAAAATGATACAGTGATACCTCGTCTTACAAACGCCTCGTCCTACAAACTTTTCGAGATACAAACCTGGGGTTTAAGATTTTTTTGCCTCTTCTTACAAACTGTTTTCACCTTACAAACCCACCGCCGAAGCACCTGTTTTTGCGCTGCTGGGATTCCCCCGAGGCTCCCCTCCATGGGAAACCCCACCTCCGGACTTCCGTGTTTTTGTGATGCTGCAGGGGAATCCCAGCAGGGGAATCCCAGCAGCGCAAAAATGGGCACTTCGCTGGCAACGGAAGTCCGGAGGTGGGGTTTCCCAGCGAGGGGAGCCTCAGTGAAATCGCAGCATCGCAAAAACACAGAAGTCTGGAGGTGGGGTTTTCCATGGAGGGGAGCCTCAGGGGAATCCCAGCAGTGCAAAAACAGGCGCTTCGGCTGGCAAAAGGGGTGAATTTTGGG
Organism: Erythrolamprus reginae; assembly: GCF_031021105.1. Classification (NCBI taxonomy): domain Eukaryota; kingdom Metazoa; phylum Chordata; class Lepidosauria; order Squamata; family Dipsadidae; genus Erythrolamprus; species Erythrolamprus reginae. Next base: position 8,059,831 of record NC_091959.1, on the reverse strand, counting down.
CTTGCACGCATTAATTGCTTTTCCATTGATTCCTATGGGAAACATTGTTTCGTCTTACAAACTTTTCACCTTAAGAACCTCGTCCCGGAACCAATTAAGTTTGTAAGACAAGGTATCACTGTACTTTTGTCTTTATTCAGGAAACTGTAGTGAGGAATTCCCTTTTCCTTTTGTGCTACCCATTGTTCACTAATGGTTTTCTTTTGTGACCTGATAACTAAAGTTGGAATGTGGGGTTTTCTGACCTGAAAATAAATCCATTTGAAAGACTTTGTTGCCTAGGTGACGAGGATATGAAATGCCTCTCATCAATCTCCCCAGGTGACTGGTCAGTTTAATCTTCACTATCTAAGAATCACCGAATCCAGTGGCCAATAGTAATAACAAATGTCTAGTTTCAGAAATTAAAACAACCTTAAAAGCCATTTTACCAACACAACATTATTATTAGAACATGTATATACATAGAATGGTTTGTCGGTAATTATTTCTGGCCTCCTGTTAATACATACACACACATCAATAACTTAAAAGGTCAGGTGAAGCTATTTTAAGTTGGCAAATTAGATTAGGAAACTGGCTCACCTAATAGTAACATAAGTGAGCACATAAGCATCATGCAGGGTGGATTCAATGAAGCTTTCTCATGAATGGAATGGTAACATGGAATTGTTTTCAGTTTAGTATCCCTCCACTGCGACCTGAATGAAAGGATTTAATTTGTAGCCAGTGTCTAAATAACTCTTCATATTTATTTACAGGAAACACTGATGGCTCCTTATTTAAGAGAATAGTTTGTTCACACTATATAGCAGCGGTCCCCAAACTACGGCCCGCGGGCCACATGCGGCCCGCTGAGGCCATTTATCTGGCCCACGGATCTTTTCCAAGGCCGCACTGGAAAAGCAGTGAGAACGTCCCCTTCAATCTTATCTCACCCGAGGTAAAGTAAGGCTTGCTGAAAGCCAAACTGGGCACAACACACACACATACACACACACACACACCGCCGCCTCCTCTTTTGAGTTGCTAGCTCCCGTTTTCTGAATGGGGGTTGAATGGGAGTCCGGGGTCGGAGGGTGGAGGCTTGTCGGGTGAGTCCTCTGCGGGGAGAGAAGAGGGAGGGTGAAAGAGGGAAAAGAGAGAGAAGTGGAGAGAAAGAAAGAAAAGGGAAAGAGAAGGGAAAAAGAGCGAGGGAAAGAAGTGGAGAGGAAGGAAGGAGGGAGGGGGAGAAAGAGAGGGGGAGAAAGGGAGGGAGGGAGGAAGAGAGATAGCAAGAGAGAGTGAGAAAGAAAGAGCAAGAGACAGAAAGAAAGCAAGAGAGAGAGCAAGAGAGAGAGAGAGAAAGAAAGCAAGAGAGAGAGAGAGAGAGAAAGCGAGAGAGAGAGTGAGTGAGAGAGAAAGAAATAAGATTTGTGCAGTGTGCATAGGAATCTGTTGACAGGTTTTTTTATAGTCCAGCCCTCCAACAGTCCGAGAGACAGTGAACTGGCCCCCTGTGTAAAAGGTTTGGGGACCCCTGCTATATAGTATGGAGCTTATTATCTCAGTTCATATCAAAGCAAAGCATGGCTAGGACTGATTTTACCAAATAATGGTTTACGGTTAGCCAGAAAACTCGGAATCAGAAGCCATGACTGAGAAAGATTTTCAAGCTGTGGGTTGTGCTAATTATGATTATCTGGATAAATTAGCATATTTTCTTTAGAGGGTCTGTTCTACCTTTAGAAGGGTCTTGTCAGTGTGAAAGATAAGTACAGCTAAGGCAGTGTTTCCCAACCTTGGCAACTTGAAGATATTTGGACTTCAACTCCCAGAATTCCCCAGCCAGCGAATGCTGGCTGGGAAATTCTGGGAGTTGAAGTCCAAATAGCTTCAAGTTACCAAGGTTGGGAAACACTGAGCTTAGGTATGAGTTGCTAAATATAAAGAAAAAAAGAATGCTAACATGTATTGCAGTTCCAATGTTGGCTTGTCTGGCATTGCATTCATGCATAGTGTTAATTAAGAATTTTTAATTTGTGGCTTGTGGGACGAGCCCATAGTGGCTTCGTTCACACATAACGTTGTGCTACAGTGGGCATGTTTACACACGTACGAAATGTGCACTAAGAAAATTACATTATGGTTTTGCGTTGTATGTGAATCTGTCCTGACTGTTAGATCCTGCAGTGTGTTCTATGATAAGGTTATTGAAAATTATAATTTGGTTATGAACAAAGCCTATTGTGAGTTTTGTCTCCAGTTATCTGCTGCAGAAGCAATATTTCACAATATATCAACTGTCTAAGCTTATGGCACATTGTAGTCTGTGGAATTTGAAGGTTGAATTGTTTGGCAGAGTGTGCTGGTATGAGAACGGTTCCACCTTGGCGTGACAAATTGTTTTAAAATGACCTTGATCCCTTTCTTTAGTATTTGCACATAGCCCTAGACAGATAACAAGGAACAAAGAGCAAACCTTGGCTTACTATGAGTCAAAAGGAGGTGGTGATTTGCACAACGTAGAAAGCACAGTCCATTAAACAATTCTCACTTGTTTCAGTGGAGGTGGAGGAAATTTCCTAATTGCTCAGGGATTAGCATTAAATGGAAGGGCGAGAAAAGAATAACTCCCAATTTTGACACCAAGTTTCAGTTGGTCTCCCATTCAGAGCATCTTGAACTCAGAGCATGATTGTTGATTGCTGGGAAAAGGGAAATTAGGCTGGATTATGATTCAAATAACAGGAAGGGATGAATTGAGGTAATGGAACATGAGCAGTCTCGTTCTAAAGCCTTTCCAGTATCTTCCCTTTAAATCAGTAAATTTTATGAGATTATGATGAATTCTTTCTCGTCTTTCACATCCTCAGAGACAAGGCTAATGGCGTTCTTCTACTCGTTTCTTGCGAACTAGAGAGAGAAAGAGAAGGGGGACAAACATTGCTTTGTAGGCATCACAAAATATTTTTTTTCTAATTTTGTATCTTCTTTTGTAAAAGTGATTAATAAACAATGGCATCGGACAAGAATATCTCTGAGACCGCCTTCTGCTGCACGAAATCCCAGCGACCGATTAGGTCCCACAGAGTCGGCCTTCTCCGGGTCCCGTCAACTAAACAATGTCGGTTGATGGGCCCCAGGGGAAGAGCCTTCTCTGTGGCGGCCCGGACTCTCTGGAACCAGCTCCCCCCAGAGATTAGAACTGCCCCTACCCTCCTTGCCTTTCGTAAACTCCTCAAAACCCACCTTTGTCGTCAGGCATGGGGGGATTGAGATATCTCCCCCGGGCCTATATAATTTATGTATGGTATGTTTGTAGGTGTGTCTGCTTAAAAATGGGGTTTTCTTAACTATTTTAAATTTTAAATTGTAAATTATTTGATTTGTCATGAATTGTTTTATTGTGTTGTGAGCCGCCCCGAGTCTACGGAAAGGGGCGGCATACAAATCTAATAAATAAATAAATTGTTAATAAATGGGGTTCTTTTTAAATCTTTTTAAATATTTTAAATTTATTTGGATTTGTCATGATTGCTGTATCTTGCTGTGAGCCGCCCCGAGTCTGCGGAGAGGGGCGGCATACAAATCTAAATAATTAATTAATTGATTGATTGATTAATTAATTTTATTTTTATGACCGCCTTGTTTCTCGTGAGACAATCCTTTCTGACCACCGAGAAAGAAGATCTGTTTATTTTTACAATGATGGTCACTCCTTCTAGTCCACTCTTGTTTCATCAATTTCAGTTTTGTGTTAACAATTTCAAATGTTCCATTTTGCAATGGCCCAAAGACAACGAGGCATTTTCAATTCTTTTCTAGCCTGAATTGAATTCAGTATTTTCTCTGCTAAGGATGCTCCTGAGCTTTCACCAATCTGAAAGGTTGGTATCTTACCTAGATCATTATTTTTAGTGATGGCAGCTGCTACCCTGGTTCTTGGGCCTTGCTTTGTAAACTGGTACCCGAATTTGAGAATCTGCGGATTCTCCTCCACCATCTGAGCGATCTCCATCTCCACTGCTGTACCAAGCTGTTGTCTCTGAGAAAGAAACCAAGATCGAATCAAATGGAAAATAATATTTCTGGTTCACAGCAGCATCCCTCTTTAGATGACTTTTTAAACATAAAGTGATATCATATACTTATCATCCATGTGACTTTATGCACAAAACTAAAGTCTCTAAGGGCTAAACTAAATCTAATATTTGGTGTGTGGAGGTTGGAGCTTATCCAGAATATTTACCAGAATATGTGCGAGACCGCCTTCTGCCGCACGAATCCCAGCGGCTGGTTAGGTCCCACAGAATTGGCCATCTCCGGGTCCTGTCGACTAAACAATGTCGGCTGGCAGGACCCAGGGGAAGAGCCTTCTCTGTGGCGGCCCCAACCCTCTGGAACCAGCTCTCCCCCCCCGGAGATCAGGACTGCCCCCACCCTCCTTGCCTTTCGTAAACTTCTTAAAACCCACCTCTGCCGTCAGGCATGAGGGAACTGAGACATCTCCTCTTGCCTATGTAGTTTTATGTATGGAATGTTTGTGTGTATAGATTAGATTAGATTTATTGGATTTATATGCTGCCCCTCTCCGCAGACTCGGGGCGGCTCACAACAATGGCAAAAACAGTACATAATAACAAATCTAATATTTAGCAATCTAAATTACAGTTTTAGGTTAAAAAATTCATAAAAGCAACCCCAATGTATGTTTTTATATAAGGGTTTTTTTAGGTTTTTAATGTAAAATTGTTATTTTAGACTTAATATTAGATTTGTCATTGTATACTGTTTTATCACTGCTGTGAGCCGCCCCGAGTCTGCGGAGAGAGGCGGCATACAAATCTAATAAATAAATAAATGAACGAATGAATAAATGAATGAATGAATAAATAAATAAATAAATAAATAGATCCTAGTCAAAGAACGTTCACTTAACCATGTTATTAATTTAACAGCTGCAGTGATTCACTTAATTTAACAGCTACAGTGGTAAGAAGGTCGTAAGTACAAAAATGGTCGTAAGTGCAAAAAGGCCGTAAGTGCAAAAATCACTTAACAAATTTCTCACTTAGCAATGTAAATTTTAGGCTCAGTTGAGGACTACTTGTACAAAGTCAAGCAGGGAGTTGCATTTTGTACAAACCAGATATTAATCCCTCCCCCCCTCCCCCAGAAATAATTTCCTAGGTTTATTAATCTTTTTTGCCACTGTTAAGAGGCAAAATACTAGACTAGGAAAATTACAATCTCTTACAGTAACTTACTGTATTTCTGAGTATTAAAGAAACATTAATATTTTCCACACTGATGGTTCCTGCATGATTGAGTTTTAACATACTAAGAAAAATCAAATATACTGTATACATTAAATCAAGCTTATGCTGCCACTTTGACCTCTGTCTTATTACAAGATCCCAAATAAGGCTCATCACCAAACAGCAATTTTTAGAGTCCAGCCAATCCGAAGTTTCGACTCTGCTATCCTTTCCTTACCTGATTGTCAATTTTGATTTCTGTCAGTACTTCGTTTACTTTCAGAGCATCAACCAAAGACAGGATGCCTGTCCCAGTGATAAAATTGGATTCTATATTTAGACTTTTCAGAGTCTTGTTTACTTTTAGCATGTCTGCAAAAGCCTGAAAAGAAACACAGTAGTTTTATTTCTGTTTGCCTTAAAAAATATGACATTTCAGACTTCACCTTTCCACTATTGTCACCTCAAAATAGTGTGAAAATAGTTGGATACAGAATAAATATGTTATATTTAGTATAGAAAATAGTTGGATACAGAATAAATATGTTATATTTAGTATAGTATAGTAGAAAATTCAAAACAGTGCAAGCCTGCAGCTTTTCAAACATGAAGCTTTAATTTATTTATATTTTAGCATATCCATTTATTTGGCACTGTTATCTAATTCTTTTTTATCAACCCAGTATTAAAACAGAATATGCAATTTCCCCCAAGAAAACCTCACCATTGCAACAGGGTCGTTGCTTCGAGTAGCTGCCAGACTGAATTTTTTCACGTGGTGATTGGTTTCCAGAGCCTTTGCAAATTCTTTAAGAGTTGGAATTGGGATGTTCTGCATAAGATAAAAAAAAGTTCTAGTGTAATTGCTTGAATGTAGTAGATTCCAGGATAGTCATATATAAGTGACCTGGTTCTGTCAACGTTGTACTAAGTCAAATTATGTTTCACAGCACATTCATTTACCAAATTGTAAATGAATCAGCTTTCTGAGCAGGTCCCTAATTTTAATTTTGGATTACACCCATTTAATAATTGTTGTGGTTAGCTCTGGCCCAGCTCCTGCCCCAAGGAATGTGCAGGTGGATGTGGGGGAAACATCCACATGCCGCAGGCCTGTTTTGCTCCCGATGAAATCTGACGACGAAGCCTCCTCTGACCAAGGAAGCGTGAGTGACAGGGAAGAGGGGAGTTTGGCAGACAGCCCAGGAGGAGATCAATCATCTGTATCATCCCTGGATTCTGAACAAGAATTAATGACACATCCACGCATGCGTAGAGTGATGCATAGGAGACAACAACTGAAGGATTATTACAAAAGAAAATGAGGCCACCTGTGGTTGGGTGGGGCTGCTGTAATTAGTGCTACAGATAAAAGTGTAGCCTGGTGTTTTAGCCTCATGGCAGTTTATCTGATTCATTGTGTCGTCAAGATCATGGGTTTTTTTCTGTTCAAGATTGTATGTGGACTCTCTGGACTTTAGAATTGGACTCAAATTCCCAGTTATTGGGTGAGCAATTGGACTGCATTTAACCTGTGCCTTGGGTGTACCAGAAAATCCCTTTGACATTTAAAAAGGGAGCTGTTTCTGTTTTTCTGTTTATAAAAACTTTTGGGTTTTCCTTTTATTGTGTGGTGTGTGTCTTCCTGGACTAATTACCCTGTAATTACGGGCAGTTGAAACACGCTGGCAGAACAAATAATATAATTTGTGTCCCACCTTTCTATAAAATAGCACCAAGACAACTAACAAAATGTATTATTACCCTGTCCAGTTTTATGTTTGTAGAGAATGTAAATATATAGGGGTTTTTAAAATTCAATTTGAATGCTGACATATCTGCTTTGTAACATCTTTGATGGATGAAGCTATAGTCTAGAGACAAAAAAAAAATAAAGCCCATCTCAACATATTTCACCCGTTAAGACTGGGACAATAAAACAATTGAATTTGACTTTGATAGAAGTACCTTTATGTTATTCAGATTGACTTCTTGGAGAGTGGGATCATTTGCCTTAATTCTTTGCAAACAGGCTTCAACATTTGTTGGGTTAGGTGGTTCTTCAAAAACAGGCTTGACTTTTTCACCTTTAACCACATCTGGGGAGGTAGAAAAAGCACTAATGCCATCCTTCTGTTCCATGTACCATTAATGCAAAATTTTATTTAGAAATACAGTACTTGTTTCAATAAAGTGACATATGCACCCTGGGCCGACACTTATAATCTGATGGATTATTTTATAACAGCTTTGGCTTTCTCATTTCTATAAAGCCCCTTCCCTCCTTGTTTTAAACACTTTTGTCCACTTCTAACAATTTACTGCGATGTCAGGCTGCCTAGCAGGAAAGGCTATAAATTTTGATTTTGCAAACACTTTATCCCTTATACAAGACTTTGTTTACTCAACAGAAGGCTTTCAGACAAGGCTGTCAAGTCCTCTTCCTTTTCTTGCAGATAACTAGGCATAAGCATTCATAAATGTTCATACCTCCTGATAATTAGAAATATGGTTTTGGCTTCACTGATTATGTAAATATAGCCAATTCAATAAACCATGATTAAACCAGGGCATAGGTTAAGCTTATGTTTAACTTCTCATAGCCAGCTGTGTTTTCAGTTATACAATTTAGTTCGTAGAAAGTCCTAAAATAGATTCTTCAGTAGTTATTTTAATTACTGTATATTTTTTAAAAAATACTACTGCCTTAAGGAGGAAAATATTATTTTTGGAACAACAGTGGCACCTCTACCTAAGAACGCCTCTACTTACGAACTTTTCTAGATAAGAACTCTCTAGGTGTTCAAGATTTTTTTTTGCCTCTTCTCAAGAACCATTTTCCACTTACAAACCTGAGCCTCCGAAACTGTAACTGGAAAAGGCAGGGAGAAGCCTCCGTGGGGCCTCTCTAGGAATCTCCTGGGAGAAAACAGGGCCGGAAAAAGCGGGGAGAAGCCTCCGTGGGGCCTCTATAGGAATCTCCTGGGAGGAAACAGGGCCGGAAAAGGCAGAGAAAAGCCTCAGTGGGGCCTCTCTAGGAATCTCCTGGGAGGAAACAGGGCCGGAAAAACGGGGAGAAGCCTCCGTGGGGCCTCTCTAGGAATCTCCTGGGAGGAAACAGGGTCTCCACCCTCCTTGTGGTTTCCCCAATTGCACACATTATTTGCTTTTACACTGATTCCTATGGGAAAAATTGCTTCTTCTTACAAACGTTTCTACTTAAGAACCTGGCCACGGAACGAATTATAAGTTCGTAAGTAGAGGTACCACTGTACCTGACAGAGCAAATTCCTAATTCCCTCCTTCACAATGGGAATGCAGTTTAAGAGGCCTGCCACTTTGACCAATTGCTAATTGGATTTTGCAAGTCATCATAATCATCACAGTGGGGGGGGGGGGGGGAAATTAGCAGCATTGAGTAGTTTGATGTTTGCAAAACATAAAAACATAGAAGACTGACGGCAGAAAAAGACCTCATGGTCCATCTAGTTTGCCCTTATACTATTTTTTGTATTTTATCTTAGGATGGATCTATGTTTATCCCAGGCGTGTTTAAATTCAGTTACTGTGGATTTACCTACCACGTCTGCTGGAAGTTTGTTCCAAGGATCTACTACTCTTTCAGTCAAATAATATTTTCTCATGTTGCTTTTGATCTTTCCCCCAACTAACTTCAGATTGTGTCCCCTTGTTCTTGTGTTCACTTTCCTATTAAAAACACTTCCCTCCTTAACCTTATTTAACCCGTTTAACATATTTAAATGTTTCGATCATGTCCCTCCTTTTCCTTCTGTCCTCCAGACTATACAGATTGAGTTCATGAAGTCTTTCCTGATACGTTTTATGCTTAAGACCTTCCACCATTCTTGTAGCCCGTCTTTGGACCCGTTCAATTTTGTCAATATCTTTTTGTAGGTGAGGTCTCCAGAACTGGACACAGTACTCCAAATGGGGTCTCACCAGCGCTCTATACAGTGGGATCACAATCTCCCTCTTCCTGCTTGTTATACCTCTAGCTATGCAGCCAAGCATCCTACTTGCTTTCCCTACTGCCCGACTACACTGCTCACCCATTTTGAGACTGTCAGAAATCACTACCCCTAAATCCTTCTCTTCTGAACATTGGTCTCTTGCTTGGCGTGAGGGGTGTAGTAGGGAAACGCCGCTACTTACTTTTCACAATTCTTTTGCCATCTTGACCGGGGGTTCCTTCATCAAACTTCGGGTTGTTGACCAAGTTATGAACTCCAAGGACAGCTAGAAGCACCAGAAATACCAGCAATAAAATGGCTTGAAAAGACATGACCTTCATCTAGAATCTCCAGCTTTTTATTTTTATTTTATTTTATTTATTTATTTTGTCCAATACACAATGAGGGTTTTGGTGGGTATATATCTATATGATGAAGGTTATAGAGGAGGTACCCATTGTAAAATATATCTAAGAAAGAATAGAAAAGAAGGTATAGTAATAGAACGTATCAATGAAAGAATAGAAGAAGAGATATAGGAATAGAAGAAAGGTATAGGAGATATAGGAGAGCGATAGGACAGGGGACGGAAGGCACTCTAGTGCACTTGTACTTGCCCCTTACTGACCTCTTAGGAATCTGGATAGGTCAACCGTAGATAATCCAAGGGTAAAGTGTTGGGGGTTTGGGGATGACACTATGGAGTCCGGTAATGAGTTCCACGCTTCGACAACTCGGTTACTGAAGTCATATTTCTTACAGTCAAGTTTGGAGCAGTTAATATTAAGTTTAAATCTGTTGTGTGCTCTTGTGTTGTTGTGGTTGAAGCTGAAGTAGTCGCCGACAGGCAGGACGTTGCAGCATATGATCTTGTGGGCAATACTTAGATCTTGTTTAAGGCGCCTAAGTTCTAAACTTTCTAGGCCCAGGATTGAAAGTCTAGTCTCGTAGGGTATTCTATTTCGAGTGGAGGAGTGAAGGGCTCTTCTGGTGAAGTATCTTTGGACATTTTCAAGGGTGTTAATGTCTGAGATGCGATATGGGTTCCAAACAGATGAGCTGTATTCGAGGATGGGTCTGGCAAAAGTTTTGTAAGCTCTGGTAAGTAGTGTGAGATTGGCCAAAGCAGAAGCTACGTAGGATTACGTAGCTTCTGCTTTTCACCTAGAATTCTTCCATGTTACCCATCAGTAGCTAATATATCAAGAGGAGGATAATCAGGTGGATTGTTTTTCACTTAGGGTGATTTATTTAAATTACTTCACACTGCTGTTTAGGAAACTTTGCCTCTTCAAAGAAGACTTGCCAGGTAACATTTTACATAATTGAAAATGCAAAGCGTCACCCAATAAAACCTGGAATGTAACCGCAAAAATTAAAAATCCAGTTTAAAAAATGGAAATGAAAGCAGATGGGAATAATGAATGGAAACTATAGCAGTTTGAGATAAAAGCTGGAGCAGATAAAACTATAGCAAAAAATACCCCTCAGCGATGAGTTCAGTACCTGTTCAATTGAGTCATATGATATACTAAAGGTATATATATATATTTATTTTTATTTTATTTTTTAATTAGATTTGTATGCTGCCCCTCTCTGTAGACTCGGGGCGGCTCACAGCATACTATAAAACAATTCATGACAAATCTAATAGATTTTTTAAAAAAACCCATTATTAAACCAGACATACAGCTAACATAGGGTAACGCCTCAAGTTGCAGTAGGGGAGTGTTCATAAACAATGTCATCTGGCGGGCCCCAGGGGAAGAGCCTTCTCTGTGGCGGCCCCCGGCCCTCTGGAATCAACTCCCCCCAGAGATTAGGACTGCCCCCACCTTCCTTGTCTTTCGTAAATTGCTTAAGACCCATCTATATCGCCAGGCATGGGGGAATTGAGACATCTCCCCCAGGCTTATATAGTTTTATGCATGGTATGCTTCTGCTGTATGTCGGGTTTTTAGATACAGTGGAACCCCGACATAAGAGCTGCTCTACTTAAGAGCTACTCGAGATAAGAGCTGGGAGAGGAGAGACATTTTTGTTCGTCTCCCGAGCTCAAATCCGCGATACGAGCCGAGAAGAGCCGGGCTGGCTTTCTCTCCTTCCTTCCCTCCTTCCATTTCTTTCATTCTCCCTCTCTATTTTTATTTCTCTTTCATTTTCTTTCTTTCTCTCTTGCTTGCTTTCTTTCTTGCTCTTTTTTTCTCTCTTTTACCTTCCCTTCCTCTATTTCTTGCTTTCCTTTTCCTTCCTCATTCTTTCCTCCCTCTACAGGATTGGGTGGCAGTGAAGTTACTCTCCCCTTTCATAAGTTTCCTTGCTTCCTTCCTCTGTTCCTGTCCCTTCACCCTTTCTTTCTTTCTTCCTTTCTTTCTTTCTTCCTTCCTTTCTTTCTTTCCTTCCTTCCTTTCCTCCCTCCATTTCTTGCTTTCCTTTTCCTTCCTCCCTTCTTTCCTCCCTCTACAGGATTGGGTGGCAGTGAAGTTGAATAAATAACTACAGTTTAATGAATAAAAATAAAAGTTTGCCATGTTGATTGTTTTGGGTAAAAAGAGGAAGGGAAGGGAAGGAAAGCTCTCAGCTTATCATCTTATTAATAAGTAAAGTTACATTTATTCTTGCAATGTGTTTTTGCATAATTTAGACTAACTTTGTGAGTTTTTTGAGGGCTGGAACCAATTAAAATTATTTACATTAGTTCCTATGGGGAAAAGTCGTTCGAGATAAGAGCTGCTCGACTTAAGAGCGCAGGTCCGGAACGAATTAAACTCGTATCTCGAGGTACCACTGTACTTTCTTTTATATATTAGATTTGTTACATTGCACATTGTTATTATTATTATTGTTGTGAGCGGAGAGGGGCGGCATAAAATCTAATAAAATAAAAATAAATAAACAAAAGTAACGGGTTCGAAAAAATTGAAAGGCTGACGCCGCTGAGAAAGCAAACCGACAAACAATCTTGCAACATACCTGCTAAATCATACAGCTCCGTATCAGAGGCGCTTGCCAGGGCTTCTTCCAATTCTGGATCCAGGGTTACCTTCTTTTCTGTGTGGGTCTCTATTGGTCTCTCCTTAGGCACAAACGCTTTTCCTTCAAGACAGAAATGAATTGATTCAGTTGAAGAGCATGATGGTTGCGAGCTTCGAGGAGTTCTTACTAAGCATCTATTGTACCGAGGATGGTTTGAGAAGAATATTGGTGAATTACACTGGTCAACACACACAAAAATAATCAGCAATGGTAATACTGTATGTCTGTTTCACGGAGTTTGATGTGCTGATTCCACAAATATGCCTAGTTTTGCTCTATCACATAAAGTGCCTGATATAGAAGCATTTTTGTTACTACGTTATTTCTACATTGTCAGTGTAAGTGGTAATTACTGCTTTCTTCTTCTTCTTTTTTTGAATAATTTTTATTTATTTTTTAAAATATAAGACAGACAAAACAAACAACATTTAACACATATTTAACACCAAGACAACTAGACACAAGAACAGTTTTTTCCCGAACGCCATCACTCTACTAAACAAATAATTCCCTCCACACTGTCAGACTTTCTACTAAATCTGCACTTCTATTCTACTAGTTTTTCTCATCATTCTCTTCCACCCATTTCCTCCCATGTTGACTGTATGACTGTAACTTGTTGCGTATATCCTAAGATTTTTTATTAATATTGCTTCTTCATTGCTTATTTGACCCCTATGACAATTATTAAGTGTTGTACCACATGATTCTTGACAAATGTATATCTTATTTTATGGATGCTGAGAGCATATGCACCAAGACAAATTCCTTGTGTGTCCAATCACACTTGGACAATAAAAATTCTATTCTATTCTATATAGGAGCTACCATTGCTCATCTTATTATAGAAGTCTTCTTAATACAAAAATGAAGAAACTAATTCTATTTAGATCAATACAGAAAAGTTAACTTATCAATAAAATATCTATTTGTATTCAATACTAATGTAAAAAATAGAGTCTGCGGAGAGGGGCAGCATACAAATCCAATAAATAATAATATAAAATAATAATAATAATAAAATATGCAATTTCAAATATTTTCTATTAGTTATACAATTGTAGTTAGAATAATTAAACTCAATTCATAACAATGAAGTTATTGATCAAATGTGTTATATTCAACATTATACATTTGCTATTCCATACTTTATTTTATTATCTTCAATCATCTTTGTTTTTTATTTTATTTTTTTGAATTCCATTTTTTTGAATTACTGCTTTCTTAATGTCATCAGTATATTTCCTATACCTTATAATAATGACGCTGCTCCGTGGAAACTATATTGGCTACAGAAAAACTACATACATTTTTGAAATCAGAACAAAAATTATTCAGAAAAGTACAAGGTCAACTGCGATGATTACAAAAAAATTATTTCTGACAACCTGTGTTACCATTTTCTTAATGTCGCCTGTATATTTTCAATACCTTATAATAATGATGATGCTTTATGGAAACTATACCTGCTACAGAAAAACTATATCTATATTGTTTTTAAATCTAATTTAATCTAAACAAAAACTATATTGCCTTCCGTAAGAGTCTTAAGACTCACCTATGTCGCCAGGTTTGGGGCAATTAGTTCTCAGCCCCCTGGCCAACGAGATATATGTTTGTATGATTGGACTGGTATGATTGTTTTTAAATATTGGATTTTTAGATTGTCATTTTAAATTTAATTAGATTTGCCGTTGTACTGTATTGTTATATTATATGCTATTAGCCACCCTGAGTCCTCTGAGAAGGGCGGCATACAAATCTAATAAATAAATAAGTCAGTACCCTGTTTCCCCGAAAATAAGATGTACCCCGAAAGTAAGGCATGTCAGAGGTTTTGCAGAATTTGCTAATATAAGGCACCCCCCGAAAATAAGGCGTAGTCAAGTTTACATACGGTATGGTGGAAAAACATACGGTACCATTCAAAGCTGTTCATAGCGGTACCGTAATAATGTGGCGTCCCCTGCTGGCCCCTTCCATCGCTTTGTACCGTCCAGTACAGCAGACACAGTCTGCTGCTGTCTCACCACCATTACAGTCTCCACTACAGTGCGTAGACTCTAGCTCCTCTGGTGGCCGGAAGGTGCAATAGCCGGAGTATACTGTTGTACCATATAAGTGCCGTCGTTTGTGTGTGTAGGGGTGCCATACTGACAGGTACCGTACCGTAATCAGAGTACTGTATGGTACATTTTGTTTGGGGGTGTCAGCTTTTTTGCCTGTGAATTTGTCTTATTTGAGAAATATAAGGCACCCCCCCCCTGAAAATAAGACGTAGCACAACTTTTGGAGCAAAAATTAATATAAGACACTGTCTTATTTTCGGGGAAACACGGTAAATAAGTAAGTAAGTAAGTAAGTAAGTAAGTAAGCAAATAAGTAAGTAAGTAAGTAAGTAAATAAATAAATAAATATACATTTTTCAAATCAGAACAAAAAATGATTCAGAAAAGTACAAGCTCAACTACAATGATTACAAAAAAAATATATGTTTTTAGACCTGTGTTATACAACAGAAATGATCAAAATTCAGCTAGGGAATGAATACCGACTATAGTACAGTATATCCTAGGATTTTGTCCTAAGTGGGATTATTGAGGTCACATCCTACTCAGCAAAGCCTATATAATTTGGAATGCAACCACAGGCCGCCTACTGGACAGCCATCCAGCCTGTTCACACAGTAAAAGCCAACAAAAGCAAACATTTAACTGCTGGTATTATTTTTAGGAAAATGATTCATAATTTCCAAAGCTGGCAATAAGGTAATAATTTTCAAAGGAATGCATCAGCTCTTGGAACGTCTCATGCGTATAACCTTTCCTGACCCAATCCCATAATGCATGTACTGATGGATAGAATGACATATCTTCATTACTCAGCCACGAGGTTGCCCTGTTTTCATTATTGTACATGTGATGTTGTTATCCTCACTTTCTTCTGAAGAACTGAGGCCAAGCGCATGTTGATAGACTGGGTTAAGAGACTGGCTACCCCAAGACAATCCAAACAGCTTTATTGTTCCATGTTGGCTCTCCACTTATAAAGTGGGGAGATTCACAAAAGAAAATAATAACAATAATAGAATACGATAATCACATATTTTTTGAGAACCAAAAGCACTCCGCCTGCTTACAAAGCAATGGCTTGGTAAGAAAAACCATCAATGGAAATTCTATTAATCTTGAGAGTGAGAGCAGAAGAATAAGGTTGGGACTGCTTACATCCCCTTTCTTTCTTTCTTTCTTTCTTTCTTTCTTTCTTTCTTTCTTTCTTTCTTTCTTTCTTTCTCTCTCTCTCTCTGCCTGCCTGCCTGCCTGCCTGTCTGTGAATGTGATGGTTTGTTAAATGGGTTTTTTAGATTACTAATCAGGTTTTTAAATTATTTAATAATTTAAAATTATATACGTCTGGCAGGACCTAGGGGAAGAGCCTTCTCTGTGGTGGCCCCGGCACTTTGGAATCAATTTGTATGCCGCCCCCGAGTCTATGGATAATAACTCCCCCCCAGAGATTAGAACCGCCCCCACCCTTCTTGCCTTTCATATGTTACTGAAGACCCACCTATGTCGCCAGGCATGGGGTAAGTCTACGGAGAGGGGCGGCATACAAATCTAATTAATAAATAAATTAATAATAAAATATGCTCAGGCTAATATAGTTTATGTATGGTATGACTGAGTTGTATGGTTTTAATGATATGGGTTTTTAGATGTTTTTTTTTTTAAATCTCTTTATTAATTTTTCTTATATCATTCCCATCACATATTATTTTGAATTACAGATTATACATATTCTCAGTTAACATTCTGACAGTAAGTTTTGACCGGTTTCCTTTCATTATATACATTGTATTTTATATTTTTAAATTCTAAAATCTATTACGTTCATTAATTATACACGGTAACTGTAGGTCAGTTTTTAGATGTTTTTAAGTATTGAATTTGTCACGTTGTTTGTCACTGTTGTGAGCCGCTCTGAGTCTTCAGAGGTGGGCGGCATACAAATCTAATAAATTATTATTATTATTATTATTATTATTATTATTATTATTATTATTATCATTATCATTATCATTATTATTACTGGACTTTGAAACTGAATTTGTTTTTGTATTCTGTATTTTTATATATTGTAAGCTGCCCCAAGTTCTCGGAAGGAATGGCATATAAGTAAAATAAATAAATAAATAAATAAATACATAAATAAATAAATAAATAAAGTGAGAGAGAGAGAGAGAGAGAGAGAGAGAGAGAGAGAGAGATAGCACGATGCCATCCATTTGGGGCCAGACATCTTTTCCAAGAGCTACATTACACAACATACCAATGTTTGAGGGGAAGGGAAGAATGACTCACCTGGAGGCCAAAGATTGGGAGGTGAGTCAAGGTGAAACAGGGAGTTTGCTGCGCACTGTTTATACACGCAGGAAAATCATTTTTACAGGAGCTATAAAACCGACTGGGAAGATTACATCGAGATTGCTGATAGGACCGCCTATGAAATCCCTTACGGGAGGGTTCCAAATTCACCCTGCCTATTCTTTGCTCTTGGAATTACAGCATGGAAACTTAGAAATAAAATTTTGTCATTTGAGCTGGGGAGAAAAAAAACTGGCTCTCTGCTCCAAGAAGATAATTTATATGATTTTTGTGACGTGGGATCAATGCAGCACGGGGAGGGGTTCCCTAGATCAGTGTTTTTCAACCAGTGTGCCGTGGCACACTAGTGTGCCGCGAGACATGGTCAGGTGTGCCGCGAAGCTCAGAGAGAAAGAAAGCAAGAGAGAGAGAAAGAAAGAGAGAAAGAAAGAGAGAGTGAGAAAGAAAGAGAGAGAAAGAGCGAGAGAGAGAGAAAGAGAACAAGAGAGAGAAAGAAAGCAAAAGAGAGAGAGAAAACAAGAGAAAGAGAGAGAGAGCAAGAGAGAGAAAGAAAGCAAGAGAGAGAGAGAAAGAGGGAGGGAAGGAGAGAGAGAGAAAGACATAGAGGGAGGTAGGAAGGGAGAGAGAAAAAGAGCAAAAAAGAGAAAGGGAGGAAGAGAAAGAAAGAGGGATGGGGAGAGAGAGAAAGAAAGAGGAAGGAAGGGAGAGAAAGAGGGAGGGAGAAAGAAATAGAGTGAAGGGGAGGAAGAGAGAGAGAGAGAATTTTTTTGTCCAAACTTTTTTTAGCCCCCCCCCCCCCCCCGCTCAATGTGCCCCAGGGTTTCGTAAATGTAAAAAATGTGCCGCGGCTCAAAAAAGGTTGAAAATCACTGCTCTAGATCAGTGTTTCCCAACCTTGGCAACTTGAAGGTATCTGGACTTCAACTCCCAGAATTCCCCAGCCAGCATTTGCTGGCTGGGGAATTCTGGGAGTTGAAGTCCAAATACCTTCAAGTTGCCAAGGTTGGGAAACACTGCTCTAGATCACGTTCCTTTATTTGTGCCAAGCCACAATGTGCTTGATTTTGACTTAATGCGCTGCATGGACCATCCCATTTCTGTTGTTTAATGTTATCTGGGAAGTGGGCCCCGACGATCGTTCAGCCAACTGTAGTTAAAGAAACCGCAGCTTTAAAATACTGTGCAAACTCAGCTTGTTCGATATACTTTTTCTTCTGAAATAAAGCCACAGCGCTCCAGATGTGTGAAATGAGCCTCCATAGGCAGATGGGGATATTTGCTAGAAAAATGATCAAATTGCCTCTGCTCTCCCACCTCCCACCATTTCCCCACCCACCCACCCCTACCGTCCTCCGACAGAGTAAATGAAACCATATGGAAAGCTTTAATGTATCTACTGGAACTCCACAAGCAACAACGGAGGTGTGGGATAATTTATTTTGTCCAAGACTTCCCTAGTGAACCCGGTCAATTCCAAACAAAGAAAAAAAGAGAGAGAGGGGTGGCATACAAATCTAATAGATAGATAGATAGATAGATAGATAGATAGATAGATAGATAGATAGATAGATAGATAGATAGATAGATAGATAGATAGATAAGAAAGGAAAGAAAGAAAGAAAGGCTGGAAGGGAGGGAGGGAGGGGAAACCCAGATACGTTAGAATTGGCTTTTTAATACCATGTTCAACTTGCAACAATTCACCAGTGGAACTCCCTGCCTCCAGAAATTGTGGGTGTTCC
The DNA here is from genome assembly GCF_031021105.1 of Erythrolamprus reginae. Taxonomy (NCBI): domain Eukaryota; kingdom Metazoa; phylum Chordata; class Lepidosauria; order Squamata; family Dipsadidae; genus Erythrolamprus; species Erythrolamprus reginae. Next base: position 8,041,457 of record NC_091959.1, on the reverse strand, counting down.
AACTAGCTAAGTACTTAATGACTGCTTAAGGGAAATTGTAGAGACTTTTGTTGTTTTGGGAAGAGTGCTCTTTGCGATACAAAAAGAGTGCTTAGTTTATTTTGACTTTTGTGATAAAGAACATTGTTTTGAATTTTCAAACGTGTGTGTGTGTCTGAAATTTGTACCCTTGAATTTTCGGGAGGCTCCTATCAGAGAGCCCAGCAGAACACCCCTCCCCCCCCCGGGTCAATGGTGTCCCACTTTACCAAACTAAAAATCTGGTCACCTTAGTATAGGGCAGGGGTAGGCAAAGTTGGCTCTTCTATGACTTGTGGACTTCAACTCCCAGAATTCCTGAGCCAATCCTACTAGCTCAGGAATTCTGGGAGATGAAGTCCACATGTCATAGAAGAGCCAACTTTGCCTATCCCCTGGTACTTCCTGCTTGAGCAGCTATGATGACGTACATATTCCTGGGCAGAATCCCTTTTATTGGATGCTTATTTTCACCTCAGTTCTCTGTTCCCGATTACTGTATTATTATTATTATTATTATTATTATTATTATTATTATTATTATTATTTATTAGATTTGTATGCCGCCCCTCTCCGAAGACTCGGGGCGGCTAACAACAATATAAAAAGACAATGTAAACAAATCCAATATTAAAAGACAATCTAAAAAACCCCAATTTAAAGAACCACTCATACATACAAGCATACCATGTATAAATTCTATAAGCCTAGGGGGAAGGGAAATTTCAATTCCCCCATGCCTGACGACAGAGGTGGGTTTTAAGGAGTTTCCGAAAGGCAAGGAGCGTGGGGGCAACCCTGATATCTGGGGGGAGCTGATTCCAGAGGGACGGGGCCGCCACAGAGAAGGCTCTTCTCCTGGGTCCCGCCAAAGACATTTCTTAGTCGACGGGACCCGGAGAAGGCCAACTCTGTGGGGACCTAACAGGTTGCTGGGATTCATGCGGCAGAAGGCGGTCCCAGAGATATTCTGGTCCGATGCCATGAAGGGCTTTATAGGTCATAACCAACACTTTGAATTGTGACCGGAAATTGATCGGCAACCAATGCAGACTGCGGAGCGTTGTTATTAATCACCTGATTTTTCCACTGGCTTGGACATCATTCACTTTTGTGCCTCTTTGCTTAGAAAGACCATTTCTGCTTTATTTCAGCCAGCACTTCCCAAGCAGCACGAGTTCCAAGGAGAATCGGCCTGTTACGCTTTATAAATAATCGCTCCCCAGCCATTTTTATTTTTTTTTACGGCAAGGCCTGCCAACATTTAAAAATAAATAAAATAAATAAAGGCAGTGGTCAGATACACCACATGCTTTGAATGTCCTGCCAGCGAGGAGGATCATGACTTATTCTTACGCAAGGATCTCAATGAGTGTTGCCAGCTTTAAATCAAGCAAGCTCATCTTACATAACGGCTTGGAGGTTTTTTCTCCCCGGGTCACTGGGGCTGCAAAGAATTATCCCAGTGCTTTTCAATTATTTTCAGTTACGCTTCACCCCAGCCCCCCCCCCCTAATGCTCCGATCTGGGCCCCAATGGAATTTTAGTGTTAATATTTACTATTTTGCTTATTATAAGCTGCAAGCAAAATAATTGGCTCTGCCGGACAGTCACAGCAAATGGTGTGGAAGGAGGCTTTAATAATAATAATTTAATAACTATTTGGACCGGGAGTCATTGCTCACAGTCACTCATGCCTTCATCACCTCGAGGTTCGATTACTGCAACGCTCTCTACATGGAACAAAAGTGTTCGGAAACTTCAGATTGTGCAGAATGCGGCCGCGAGAGCCATCGTGGGGCTTCCTAGATTCGCCCACGTTTCTGCAACACTCCGCGGCCTGCACTGGCTGCCAATCAGTTTCCGGTCACAATTCAAAGTGTTGGTAATGACTTTAAAGCCCTTCATGGCATTGGGCCAGAATACCTCCGGAACCGCCTTCTACCGCACGAATCCCAGCGGCCGATAAGGTCCCACAGAGTTGGTCTTCTCCGGGTCCCGTCAACCAAACAATGTCGTTTGGCGGGCCCCAGGGGAAGAGCCGTCTCTGTGGCGGCCCCCGGCCTTCTGGAATCAACTCCCCCCAGAGATTAGAACGGCCCCCACCCTCCTTGTCTTTCGCAAATTACTCAAGACCCACCTTTGTCGCCAGGCATGGGGGAGTTAGGATATTCCTTCCCCTAGGCCATTACAAGTTAAGTATGGTATGTTTGTGTGTATGTTTGGTTTTTATAATAAGGGTTTTTAGTTGTTTTATTAAATTGGATTGTTACATGTTGTTTTTTATCATTGTTGTTAGCCGCCCCGAGTCTGCAGAGAGGGGCGGCATACAAATCCAATAAATAATAATAATAATAATAATAATAATAATAATAATAATAATAATGTATTAGATTTGTATGCCGCCCCTCTCCGAGGATTCGGAGCGGCGCACAACAACAATACACAATGTACAAATCTAATGTTAAAAGAACAATTTAAAACCCTTATTATTAAAAACAATCACACAACCTAACAGACCATACATAAAAAACCACAGTAGCTAAGGGGTATATCAGTTTCCCCATCCCTGGCGACATAGGTGGGTTTTCAGAAGCTTTCGAAAGGCAAGGAGGGTGGGGGCGGTCCTAATCTCTGGGGGGAGTTGATTCCAGAGGGCCGGGGCTGCCACAGAGAAGGCTCTTCCCCTGGGTCCCACCAGACGGCATTGTTTAGTCGACGGGACCCGGAGAAGGCCAACTCTGTTGGACCTAATCGGTCGCTGGGATTCATGCGGCAGTGATGGGGTATTAAGTTTATGCACTATTTATTGAATACTTAATAGCTTTTTTAATTGTCCTTCTTTCTCTAGTACCTTAGTATGATCCTTAATTACTTTTAAAATAGGAAATAATTCAATAGTACGTTTTTATACATAAACGCTTTGATCATTTTAATCATTATTTAGAACAGAACTTTTATAGAAATTCAAGAAGATTGCGCTTACTTGCCAAATCTGTTATAATACTGAACTTTGTGGGTTTACTACAAAACCTTAAAATGTTACTGTGCTCCTCAACAAATCATGCTGTCTATCATTTGTCCTTTCTGTGGCTCTTCAAATAATGTGACTTCTTCACTGAAAAAGAGCCCAAGGGCCTATTTGAAAACTTATCTTGGTCGATAAGCCGCTCCCACCCAGTCACATGACCTTTCAGCCACCCCATCACATGATTGTCAAGCCACTCCCACCTGGTCAAATGGCTGGCAAGCCACTCCAATCTGATCACATGACCATCAAGCCATACCCATAAAATAAGACATGCCCGCAGCATGGTAATAAACATTTTTGCAGCCCTTCACTGCTTGAGGGCAGTGTTTCCCAACATTGGCAACTTGAAGATATCTGGACTTCAACTCCCAGAATTCGCTGGCTGGGGAATTCTGGGAGTTGAAGTCCAAATATCTTCAAGTTGCCAAGGTTGGGAAACACTGCTTTAGGTTCGGAAACTTCAGATCGTGCAGAATGCAGCTGTGAGAGCAAATATGGGTTTTCCCAAATATGCCCATGTCACACCAACACTCCGCAGTCTGCATTGGTTGCCGATCAGTTTCTGGTCACAATTCAAAGTGTTGGTTATGACCTATAAAGCCCTTCATGGCACCGGACCAGATTACCTCAGGGACCGCCTTCTGCTGCACGAATCCCAGCGACCAGTTAGGTCCCACAGAGAGGGTCTTCTCCGGGTCCCGTCAACTAAACAATGTCGCTTGGTGAGGCCCAGGGAAAGAGCCTTCTCTGTGGCGGCCCCCGGGCCCTTTGGAACCAACTCCCCCCAGAGATCAGAATTGCCCCCACCCTCCTTGCCTTTCGTAAGCTGCTTAAAACCCACCTCTGCCGCCAGGCATGGGGGAACTGAGATACTCTTTCCCCTAGGCCCTTACAATTTTATGCATGGTATGTCTGTATGTATGATTGGTTTTTATAATAATGGGTTTTTAACTGTTTTTAGTATTGGATTATTGTTATATTCTGTTTTATTACTGCTGTTAGCCGCCCCGAGTCTGCGGAGAGGGGCGGCATACAAATCCAATAAATTATAATAATAATAATAAGTACCGTCCGAAGCCTTCACCCAGCTGCAGAGGATGCCACCTCTGTCCCCCGCATTTCCTGTTGACCAAACTTGGGGGAGTGAAAAGAACAGCAGTGAGAGCAAAAAGCAAGATAGGATCACCTGACTTGCAGCAGGTCCTCCCGCGGTAATAAATCTTTACGGTTCTCTCCGTTTCATATGAAAAAAGAATGAATAGGAAAACAACAACAGCCCCACAATAGCTTGACAGGCTGCCATGGACTTGTCCCTTGTGGGAGAAAGTACAGTACAGGGGAGGGAGACTGACAAAATGTTAAGCCAATTTCACCCGTCCTCCTTTTGCCTCTGGACCACAGGGGGGGAGGAACTGTCGAGTTATCCAGCGGATAAAATTCTTTGCAGAAACTGAAGCCAGAGGGAGAAGCAAAACAAGGGTTCCTTCCAAGGGGGAAATTAAGCCATAGCATCTGAAAACACTCCAGCCCTAACTCAGCAATAGCATTTAGACTTATTATTATTATTATTATTATTATTATTATTATTATTATCAGCAGCAGCAGCAGCATCGATTTATGCATGATATGTCTGTATGTATGATTGGTCTCTTAAATTGGGGTTTCTTTTTAAAATTAACTTAAATATCAGATTTGTTTATATTGTTTTATTACTGTTGTTAGCCGCCCCGAGTCTGCGGAGAGGGGCGGCATACAAATTTGATTAATAAATAAAGTAAATAAATAAATACAGGACAGCAAAGGAGATCACCATGCTGGATTTCGTATTTCATCACCAGTCCGGGCGCTTCCCAAGCACCTAGGACTGCGTGATGTAGTGGCGAATTATGTTTGCTGATCCCAGTAATTATGTGTGCTGATCCCTTTTGCAATTGACAGATAGTTTTCAAATGTCAATTCCGATGGTTTTCAAATGTCCGCTGAGATCCTTCAGCACTGCGCCCAGCGTGCCAAGGACCACTGGGACCACTTTCACTGGCTTATACCAGAGTCATTGCATAATATTACTATTATTGTTTTTTTTAAATAATAATAATAATTATTATTATTATTATTATTATTATTATTATTAACACACACATACACACCCCACAACAAAACATATTTGGAATTTTAAAGCACCCGCACCATTTCCTTTTGTAGAAATAATACTTCTCAAGTCCCTACCTACCACTTGCTGATCGGTGCCATTGAATCATTGAGCAACTAATTACTACATGCTGTTGGGGTGAGTTAATTCTGGGTGGAGTTTCCTGTTGCTGTTCTCTTTTCAGAAGAAACAGACAAAATAAAGTTTCCATTTAACTCTTGAGTGAGAGAGTCTTGCATGTCAGCCTTTGCTAAGTGGACCAGCGTTGAGTTCTAACCTACTTCGCTGCCAGTTTACTTCCTCCCCTGCTGCGTGGCTGAGCCTCATGGGCGCAGGGTCACTTTGCCAAAAAATCCAGAAAAAAAAGCCAAAAACAAGGTGGGAACTGCATGCACAGTGCCGGAAACTCGGTTTCTGCACATGCTCAGAAGATTTTTTAAAAAATAAATTTTAAAATGTTTTCAAAAGATGGTGGTACCCACGGACCACCACCAACCGAACTGGTTCCATGACATCATTGTGATGTCACCAGGGGGGTCACTACCAGTTCGGGCGAACTGGTCCAAACCCAGAAGAACCCACCTCTGAAGTGGACTCATACTACAAGTCCCAAAATTCCTACCTTAAGAAGTCAATTGGCAAAATTATTGCATACAAGAAGTATCCCTTGTGAGACACGGTAATCCAAAAACCCTTATTTGGAGAGAGTAACAATGAAAGAACTTGCAAGCCAGTAAGAGCACCTGGAAGGAAATATTCCGAGCAAGTGAGCAATGAAAAATACCCTGCAAAGACTTAGAGCTTGGAAAACATTCTTCTCAGAGAATAACAGTGAAATAGCTTGCAAGCTGGTAAAAGCTGGGAAGATCGTTTGCACCTGGTTGGGGCTGGGAAGAAACATTCTGAGCAAGTAGAGCAAGGGGTAAAAAAAACCTGCAAAGACTTAGGGCTTGGAAAACATTCTTTGCATAGAGTAACAATGAAAGAGCCTGCAAGGTAAAAGCTGGGAAGACCGTTAGCAGCTAGTTAGGGCTGAAAAAAGCTACATTCAGAGTATAATATGCCCATGTTACACCAACACTCCGCAGTCTGCATTGGTTGCCGATCAATTTCTGGTCACAATTCAAAGTGTTGGTTATGACCTATAAAGCCCCTTCATGGCACCGGACCAGAATATCTCCTTCTGCTGCACGAATCCCAGCGACCGATTAGGTCCCACAGAGTCTGCCTTCTCCGGGTCCCGTCAACTAAACAATGTCGGTTGGTGGGCCCTAGGGGAAGAGCTTTCTCTGTGGCGGCCCCGAATCTCTGGAACCAGCTCCTCCCAGAGATTAGAACTGCCCCTACCCTCCTGGCCTTTCGTAAACTCCTCAAAACCCACCTTTGTCGTCAGGCATGGGGGAACTGAGATATCTCCCCCGGGCCTATATAATTTATGTATGGTATGTTTATAGTTATGTCTGCTTAAAATGGGGTTTTCTTAACTATTTTAAATTTTAAATTGTAAATTATTTGATTTGTCATGAATTGTTTTATTGTGTTGTGAGCAGCATACAAATCTAATAAGTAAGTAAGTAAGTAAGTAAGTAAGTAAGTAAGTAAGTAAGTAAGTAAAGTAAGTAAGTAAGTAAGTAAGTAAGTAAGTAAAGTAAGTAAGTAAAGTAAGTAAGTAAGTAAGTAAGTAAAGTAAGTAAGTAAGTAAGTAAAGTAAGTAAGTAAGTAAAGTAAGTAAGTAAGTAAGTAAGTAAAGTAAGTAAGTAAGTAAAGTAAGTAAGTAAGTAAGTAAGTAAGTAAGTAAGTAAGTAAGTAAGTAAGTAAAGTAAGTAAGTAAGTAAGTTGCACCAAAATTATCAGCCTCTTTTAGGGAGGAAAAAGGTGCATCTTATACTCTGAAAAAATACGGTAAATCCTTGCCGTTTGCATAAATGTTTGTCTGCTGTGTAGGAGGCGGGTGGGCATCAAGGTCATCACGGAATCTCCCTTTGTTTATTCGCCACACTCAGGAATGTACCTTTTTTTTCTCCGGTAAAGGGTATGACATCTTGTCTGTCTTGGTGTTCCAGTGCTTGTTTCTCCAAGTAGGACAACAGTCGCTCTCGGTCGAAAGGTCCGTGGCAGGTTTACTGGTCTGGTCTTTCTGTCGAAAGCCAGCGGGTAGGAGGGCATTCTGGCACATGAAAAACAGAAGGAATGATGATGGAAACATTTAAATATGCGAAAGGGTTAAATAGGAGGGACGTGTTTCTAATAGGAAAGTGAACGCAAGAACAAGGGGGCACACTCTGAGGTTAGTTGGGGGAAAGATCAGAAGCAACATGAGAAAATATTATTTGACGGAAAGAGTCGTAGATGCTTGGAACAAACTTCCAGCAGACGTGGTTGGTAAATCCACAGGAACTGAATTTAAACATGTCTGGGGTAAACATATGTCCATCCTAATATAAAATACAGGACGGACCATGAGGTCTTTTTCTGCCGTTAGTCTTCTATGTTTCTATGATTGAATGTATTTAATAATGTTTAATTTGATTATTTTTATATGTATTGGAATATATGACACTCAGTTGCCATGCTATTGATTTGACATTTTTATAAAAAAATTAAAAACAAATCATTAACTTCTAGTTAGGCAGAAAGGAAGCTCGGCAGATGAGATGGACCATGAAGTCTTTTTCTGCTGTCAATCTTCTGTTTCTATGGTTAATTTTCCCAAGTGGCAGGATTATTCTGTGATTCCAAAACACTTTCTCTCCAAAATAACATTTGGATTATGTAGCATTCTGGCTTGCTAGTTGACTTCGACTAAAAAGCCAAGAATGACCAAGAACCTTCTCCCCTTTGGAAATTTTCTCTGGCTATATCAATCCCTTAAAAAACGAGAAATGTAGCAGGATCGCTCAGAAAACCTTTTTAAAGCAGAAAGACAAAATATTATTTTACTGAAAGAGTCGTAGATGCTTGGAACAAACGTCCAGCAGACGTGGTTGGTAAATCCACAGGAACTGAATTTAAACATGCCTGGGATAAACATAGATCCATCCTAAGATAAAATACAGGAAATAGTATAAGGGCAGACTAGATGGACCAGGAAGTCTTTTTCTGCTGTCAATCTTCTAGGTTTCTATTGGCTCATTGGGAGGAGCTGGACATTTCCACAACTTCTTTTAGTGGGACATCTAGCTCAATTGTGGGATGCTACCGGGACGGTAAAAGATCCCACACCTATAGCAAAAGTTGAACTACATGTGCAACTTTGGGTATCTTGCGTGCACATGCACACGGTGTAATAAACTTTTTTATGATAAGGGTTTTTATCTGTTTTTAATATTGGATTTGTATATTGTGTATTGTATTGTGAGCCACCCCGAGTCTTCAGAGAGGGGCGGCATACAAATCTAATAAATAATAATAATAATAATAATAATAATAATAATAATAATAATAATTATTATTATTATTATTATTATTATTATTATTATTATTTTGAACATTGGAAATGTGGTTTCCTTTTTTTAGAACCTACCTCTGGATCTAAGTCATCAAGGACGTTCTCCAGCTGTTTTAGTTCATCCTCAGAGAGTTTGTTCAGAATTTCATCTTCATTGATGTCTTTGTATTTCTCCAACTCTTTCCGGAATGGCGCTGTCATGTCTCTCAACCACGTCCGTTGACGTTTACCTGTCAGTCATTCACAATGTAATCTTACGGATCCCTGGAAGAAAGAGAGACGGTCAGTTCTCTCCAATAATTTACAATTGTTGTAGAAATGACATTGGTGATGTTTTATACGATATATTTTATAAACACAAAACATAACCTTACTACATGGTACCTCTACTTGAGAACTTAATTCGTTCCATGAGCAGGTTCTTAAGTAGAAAAGTTTGTAAGTAGAAGCAACTTTTCCCATAGGAATCAATGTAAAAGCAAATAATGTGTGCAAACCCATCAGGAAAGAAATAAAAGCTCGGAATTTGGGTGGGAGGAGGAAGAGGAGGAGGAGGACAGTCGCTGACGAAGGAAGAAGGGGAGGGGAGGGGAATCAAAAAAATCCAAAACTTTAAGGCTTAAAAAAAATAAAGAGGGATGAGGAGCATGCGCCTCCCATACACCCGGCGCAAGGCTGCCTCCCATACACTGTGCCAGAGAGAGAAACCCAGAGGAAATGGCAGGAAACTGACCGGGCCTTCGTGCCGCTCTCAAATTTCCTGGGAAATTTTTCCGGGCTCGGGTTCTTAAGTAGAAAATGGTTCTTAAGAAGAGGCAAAAAAATCTTGAACGCCGGGTTCTTATCTAGAAAGGCTCTTAAGTAGAGGCTTTCTTAGGTAGAAGTACCACTGTATACATAAAATTAAACAGTATATTTTGGTATACTTCTGCTTTGGTATATTTCTGCTCGATGATTTCAACTACTAAACGTACCGTATTTTTCGGAGTATACAACACACATTTTCCCCTTCTAAAAGAGGCTGAAAATACGGGTGTGTCTTATAATCTGAATGTAGCTTGTTCATATACTGCAATGCTCTCTACATGGGGCTACCCTTGAAAAGTGTTCGGAAACTTCAGATCGTGCAGAATGCAGCTGCGAGAGCAGTCATGGGCTTACCTAGGTATGCCCATGTTACACCAACACTCCGCAGTCTGCATTGGTTGCCGATCAATTTCCGGTCACAATTCAAAGTGTTGGTTATGACCTATAAAGCCCTTCATGGCATCGGACCAGAATATCTCCGAGACCGCCTTCTGCCGCACGAATCCCAGCGACCAATTAGGTCCCACAGAGTGGGCCTTCTCCGGGTCCCGCCAACTAAACAATGTCGGTTGGCGGGCCCCAGGGGAAGAGCCTTCTCTGTGGCGGCCCCGACTCTCTGGAACCAGCTCCCCCCAGAGATTAGAACTGCCCCTACCCTCCTTGCCTTTCGTAAACTTCTCAAAACCCACCTTTGTCGTCAGGCTTGGGGGAACTGAGATATTTCCCCCGGGCCTATATAATTTATGTATGGTATGTTTGTATGTATGTCTTTTTAATAATGGGGTTTTTTAAATATTTTAAATTGTAAATTATTAGATTTGTCATGAACTGTTTTATTGTATTGTGAGCCGCCCCGAGTCTACGGAGAAGGGCGGCATACAAATCTAATAAATAAATAAATAAATAATAAATAAATGCAACTGTCTTGTACATAGTAGTAACACAGGGCGTGCATGGAGGCTCGAGTAGGGCAACAAACATTTGGGTAGTAGTTCAGACCCAGAGGGCCTCTGGAGCCTGGGGAGGCCATTTTCGCTCTCCCGGAGCCTCGAGGAAACGCACCGCTCCCCCAGCAGGAGGGTTCAGGAGGTTGCAGGAGACCAACAAGGCCACACCCACTATGGTTATGCCCACCCAGCAACCAGGCAGAGAATCCTTTGCTAAAAATGTTGAAGCCCCACCCCTGTTTCTATTTGGTAGCAAAGAATATGAATAAAGTCAGAGCACCTTTTCCAGTTGCATTATATCCTTCTTGAGGTACAGTGGCCAGAACAAGAGAAACAATTTGGACAGCAAACTTTGTATAGTTAATATTTTATGCAAGGTCATTTTTCTGCCCCGGGTAACCTGGACTTTTCAGGGTTTTCCCTCCCAGACGTTCCTTCCGTAAAATGTTTCTCTTCGGAAAGAATTCCCGCTTCAGAAAGCAGCAAACTCTACATATTGACCAAGGTCATCAACTGATAAGCACTTCTTTGAATTCTTCCAAGAGAAAACTTTCCATCTTGTTGTTTCTGATACATTTCTGGTTTTTTTTCTTTCAGAGATAACATTTCATGGGAACCAAGAGTGGCTCTATAAAAATGAAAAGACACAGCTTGAAGAATATAGGGCACTAATAGAGTGGTACCTCTACCTACAAGCGAACTTTTCTAGATGAGAACCGGGTGTTCAAGATTTTTTTGCCTTTTCTCAAGAACCATTTTCCACTTACAAACCCGAGCCTCCGAAACTGTAACCGGAAAAGGCGGGGAGAAGCCTCTGTGGGGCCTCTCTAGGAATCTCCTGGGAGGAAACAGGGCTGGAAAAGGCAGGGAGAAGCCTCCGTGGGGCCTCTCTAGGAATCTCCTGGGAGGAAACAGGGCTGGAAAAGGCAGAGAGAAGCCTCCGTGGGGCCTCTCTAGGAATCTCCTGGGAGGAAACAGGGCTGGAAAAGGCAGGGAGAAGCCTCCGTGGGGCCTCTCTAGGAATCTCATGGGAGGAAACAGGGCTGAAAAAGGCAGGGAGAAGCCTCCGTGGGGCCTCTCTAGGAATCTCCTGGGAGGAAACAGGGCTGGAAAAGGCAGGGAGAAGCCTCCGTGGGGCCTCTCTAGGAATCTCCTGGGAGGTTTCCCCAATCGCACACATTATTTGCTTTTACATTTATTCCTATGGGGAAAAAAACTTTTCTACTTAAGAACCTGGTCAGGGAACGAATTAAGTTCATAAGTAGAGATACCACTGTATTGGGCACTAATAGTTGTGATTCTCTACACACATACCCACACACTCCTATTCTACCATTCTCATCATAAATATGAGTTAGCAAGCAGAACAATAAATAGGAAAGAGGATGTGTTTGGAAGCCTATCTATTATTATTATTATTATTATTATTATTATTATTATTATTATTTGGATTTGTATGCCGCCCCTCTCCGGAGACTCGGGGCGGCTAACAACAATAATAAAACAGTATACAATAATAATCCAATACTAAAAAAGATTAAAAAACCCATTAATATAAAAACCAAACATGCATACATACCATGCATAAAATTGTAAAGGCCTAGGGGAAAGAGTATCTCAATTCCCCCATGCCTGACGGCAGAGGTGGGTTTTAAGTAGCTTACGAAAGGCAAGGAGGGTGGGGGCAATTCTAATCTCTGGGGGGGAGTTGGTTCCAGAGGGCCGGGGCCGCCACAGAGAAGGCTCTTCCCCTGGGCCTCGCCAAGCGGCATTGTTTAGTTGCTCACAATACGGCAACATCAATCCACCTTCTAATCAATTTCACGAAACTCTTGAGCTATGATTGATAGATGAATCAATACAAGCTCCTGTTGGGCCTTATTCTACAAAAAATGAGAATTATCACTAGCTATGCAGGCAGTGGATGTTTCCAGGTCCAGAGTCCCAGGATATAGTTTTTAATCTCTTTTAATTTGAGCTTTTAAAGTTTTCTTCTCACATGCTTATTTTGGCAGATACATCTGACATGGTTGCTTGCCTTGCTCTTAAAATGTACTGATTACACAACTGCAGCTGGATCACAGGATCACAGGGAGGCTGTGTCACTGTGGATTTAGAAAGGAGACAAGAAAAGCAAACCCAATTTTCCAACACGTGAGTCCCTTTGAACCTTCTGTGTTTTAAAACAAGGATCCTAACGGAATGCTCTGGTGTGTTAAATACAGTGATTCCTCATCTTACAAACGCCTCGTCATACAAACTTTTCGAGATACAAACCTGGGGTTTAAGATTTTTTTGCCTCTTCTTACAAACTATTTTCACCTTACAAACCCACCGCCGCCGCTGGGATGGACCGCCTCCGGACGTCCGTTGCCGGCGAAGCGCCTGTTTTTGCGCTGCTGGGATTCCCCTGAGGCTCCCCTCCATGGGAAACCCCACCTCCGGACTTCTGTGTTTTTGTGATGCTGCAAGGGAATCCCAGCAGGGGAATCCCAGCAGCGCAAAAAAGGGGGCTTCGCTGGCAACGGAAGTCCAGAGGTGGGGTTTCCCAGCAAGGGGAGCCTCAGTGAAATCGCAGCATCGCAAAAACACAGAGGTCCAGAGGTGGGGTTTCAAGGACTTCGGTGTTTTTGCGATGCTGCGATTTCACTGATGCTCCCTTCGCTGGGAAACCCCAACTCCGGACTTCTGTTGCCAGCGAAGCGCTCATTTTTGCGATGCTGGGATTCCCCTGCAGCATCGCAAAAACACAGAAGTCCGGAGGTGGGGTTTCCCATGGAGGGGAGCCTCAGGGGAATCCCAGCAGTGCAAAAACGGGCGCTTCGGCTGACAAAAGGGGTGAATTTTGGGCTTGCACGCATTAATCGCTTTTCCATTGATTTCTATGGAAAACATTGTTTCGTCTTACAAACTTTTCACTTTAAGAACCTCGTCCTGGAACCAATTAAGTTTGTAAGACAAGGTATCACTGTACCAACAACTAAGTTGACACAAAAGCCCAAACTTACCTGTTTTAAGAAAATTTAATTTTTTAAGGACACCCAATTTATAAAGAATTATAAATACCAACTCATGCATCCCAGCGACCGATCAGGTCCCACAGAGTTGGCCTTTTACAGGTCCTGTCTGGTGGGGCCTTCTCTGTGGCGGCCCCGGCCCTATGGAACAAACTCCCTCCAGAGATCCACACTGCCCCCTTCTCCCCACCTTCCGTAAAGTTTTAAAAACCCATCTCTGCTGACAGGTTTGGGGCCACCGAATTTTTAACATCTAGCCCTGTCCAACGATTGAATATATGGTGCATGATGGGATGAATGCGACCGATTAATTTTAAATATTGGGATTTTAAGATTGTATTTTAATCTAAGTTTTTAACATGTCTCTGTATTAATTTTGGCTGTAAGCCGCCCTGAGTCTCAGGAGAACGGGGGCATAGAAATTGAATAAACAAACAAACAAACAAATAAATAAACTAGCCCTTTTCACTTTCATTCTAGACAGACAAAGTAGGATCATACACACTACCACATTTCCCCGAAAATAAGTCATATCAGATATCTAGACTTCAAGTTGCCAAGGTTGGGAAACACTGGACTAAGCAATGTCCTCTGGCGGGCCCCAGGGGAAGAGCCTTCTCTGTGGCGGGCCTGGCCCTCTGGAATCAACTCCCTCTGGAGATTAGAACGGCCCCCACCCTCCTTGCCTTTTGCAAGTTACTCAAGACTCATCTTTTATCGCCAGGCATGGGGTAACTGAGACACCCCTGACCACATACAGTTTTTATGAATGGTATGATTGTATTGTACGGTTCTTAATGATGGGTTTTTTTTAATGTTTTGTTTTCTTTTTAAATATTGGATTTGTATATTGTTGTGATTGTTGTGAACCGCTCTGAGTCTCCGGAGAGGGGCGGCATACAAATCTAATCAATTATTATTATTATTATTATTATTATTATTATTATTATTATTATTATCATCATCATCATCCAACACGCATCCAACATGCAACATTGGATGCGTTTTTGCTGCAGCAGGATACAGGCTACAATTCATTGGAAAAAAAATAAGAAAATAAGACGTAGGAACAAAAATTAATATAAGACGCTGTCTTATTTTCAGGGAAACAGAGTACTCGGCCACGCATTGTTTCAAAGTGACTTAATAAACCACAATAAAAACAGCCCTTATTTTACAAACACGCCCACGGTTGAATCCAAAGCGAACGAGAGTCATTTTGGAGTCAGTGAGTGGTGTGTGAGCTCGGAGGAGATTCCAAGGAAGGTTTTAAATCGCAAGCCAAGATGCAACTTGGAAGCGATCCTGAAAGGAGTGGTGTGGTAGTGAAATGCGTTCTCATCTGGGGGGGGGGTGGAACATTAAATTCACTCTGATTCAGCTCCATGATCTCATCTAGTAACCGGATTCTACCGATTGGCAGATGAAGAAATCCCGACACTCACTCCAGTTCCTGATTTCTGCAAGGGTTGAACCTCCTGGTTTGGAGATACATGGGTCTACCTTTGAAAAGTGTTCGGAAACATAGAAACATAGAAACATAGAAGTCTGACGGCGGAAAAAGACCTCATGGTCCATCTAGTCTGCCCTTATACTATTTTCTGTATTTTATCTTAGGATGGATATATGTTTATCCCAGGCATGTTTAAATTCAGTTACTGTGGATTTATCTACCACGTCTGCTGGAAGTTTGTTCCAAGGATCTACTACTTTTTCAGTAAAATAATATTTTATCATGTTGCTTTTGATCTTTCCCCCAACTAACTTCAGATTGTGTCCCCTTGTTCTTCTGTTCACTTTCCTATTCAAAACACTTCCCTCCTGGACCTTATTTAACCCTTTAACATATTTAAATGTTTCGATCATGTCCCCCCTTTTCCTTCTGTCCTCCAGACTATACAGATTGAGTTCATAAAGTCTTTCCTGATACGTTTTATGCTTAAGACCTTCCACCATTCTTGTAGCCCGTCTTTGGACCCGTTCAATTTTGTCAATCTCTTTTTGTAGGTGAGGTCTCCAGAAATGAACACAGTATTCCAAATGTGGTCTCACCAGCATTCTATATAGTGGGAGCATAATCTCCCTCTTCCTGCTTGTTATATCTCTAGCTATGCAGCCAAGCATCCTACTTGCTTTCCCTACCGCCTGACTGCACTGTTCACCCATTTTGAGACTGTCAGAAATCACTACCCGGAAACTTCAGATCGTGTAGAATGCAGCGGCGAGAGCTATCATGGGCTTTCCTAAATATGCCCATGTCACACCAACGCTCCGCAGTCTGCATTGGTTGCCGATCAGTTTCCGGTCACAATTCAAAGTGTTGGTTATGACCTATAAAGCCCTTCATGGCATCGGACCAGAATATCTCCAGGACCGCCTTCTGCCGCATGAATCCCAGTGACCAGTTAGGTCCCACAGAGTTGGCCTTCTCTGGGTCCCGTCAACTGAACAATGTCGTTTGGCGGGACCCAGGGAAAGAGCCTTCTCTGTGGCGGCCCCGGCCCTCTGGAACCAACTCCCCCCAGATATCAGAGTTGCCCCCGCCCTCCTAGCCTTTCGTAAGCTCCTTAAAACCCACCTCTGTTGTCAGGCATGGGGGAATTGAGACTTTCCCTCCCCCTAGGCTTATAAAATTTATGCATGGTATGTTAGTATGTATGAATGGTTTCTAAATTGGGGTTTTTTAAATTAACTTAAATATTAGATTTGTTTACATTGTATTATTATTGCTGTGAGCCGCCCCAAGTCTGTGGAGAGGGGCGGCATACAAATCTGATTAATCAATAAATAAATAAATAAATAAATAAATACGGGACAGGCTAGCCGGGGCCCTGACCATCTGCTGAAACCAACCCCAAAAAGACAAAGCTGCCATCTTAAGAGACCCTTGCTTTCAAGGAAACCTTTGGGGGGGGGAAAACTACAGGGTTTTTACATATATATATATTTAAAAAACACTGCACAAAGGGAGAGGTTTCCTGCAACAAGAGCATCTGCTGCAGGAAAGATGCATCTCCAAATGATAAATTAGGGTAAAATAAATTCAATTTCTCTTCCTCCCTCCTCCCAAGGGATTGATTGAGGATGATGGGAAAGGATTTCTCATCTGTATGCCATCCTCGTTTCCCGGAGACACTGCAATCGGGAGTGGATCTAAGCCATTGGCCAAACCTGAGGTGCCTGCATCTAAAAACCAAAGGTGCCTCTTTTCTTCCCCCCCCTCAAAAAAAATAACCACCCAGCAAGCCGCAGAGGAAGGGGGAAACTAGAAAGAAGTGTGCACTGACCAGGGGTTTCCTTCTCTTCCCATCCTCCCCCTTCAAGATACCTTTCAGGAGTGTGTAAGTAACTAAGAGACCTCCGACGATTTACAAAAGAAAAAAGCTCATTTTCACAAGATCTGTTTGTCTGTCTGTCTGTCTGTCTATGTATGCATGTATGTAAGTATGTATGTATGTATGTATGTATCTATCTATCTATCTATCTATCTTTCTATCTATCTATCTATCTATCTATCCTATCTATCTATCTATCTATCTTATCTATCTATCTAGCTAGCTAGCTAGCTATCTTATCTATCTAGCTATCTAATATATCTACCTACCTACCTATCTAATCTATCTATGTATCATCTACCTACCTACCTATCTAATCTATCTATCTATCTATCTATCTATCTATCATCTACCTACCTACCTACCTACCTATCTAATCTATCTATCTATCTATCTATCTATCATCTACCTACCTACCTACCTATCTAATCTATCTATCTTTCTATCTATCTATCTATCTATCTATCTATCTATCATCTACCTACCTACCTACCTACCTATCTATTTATTTATTTATTTTTATTAATTTGTTTATTATCTATCTATATCTATCCATGTATGTATGTATGTGTCTGTCTGTCTGTCTGTCTGTCTATCATCTATCTATCCACCCACCCACCCATCACCCATTCACCCACCCACCTATCATCCATCCATCCATCCATCCAAATTTGTATGCATGCCGCCCAACTCCCGAGAGACTCAGGGCGGCTCACTCCCAGAAAAATAACCCATACAACGTAATATGAAAACCCTAAAAAAAAAACCAATTTAAAACAGACAATGAAAAACAATTAAAACAGTTTTTTTTAAAAACGCCACGCGATTTTGGCGACCCTTGCAAGTCTCCGGGGCGTTCCCCGACCACCCCCTCCCCCCCCCCCTCCATGGCTCGTCCGCCCATCTCTGTGCTCGGCCGTTTGCCATGGGCAGCAGCAGCCGCCGCCGGAGCCTTGCGAGGCGCTTTCTTCCAGGGTGGCCGGCGGGTGCGGGATGCGCTCGCCTCGCCCGCCGCCTTCCCCGCAGCAGCAGCAGCAGCATCCTTGCAGGGGAGGCGAAGGGCCAAGCGAGCCCGGGGAAATGGGGGGGGGGGGGCAAAGGGGCCCATCACCGCCGCAGGGCTTACCCGGCACCGGGGCTCCTGCCTCCTCCCGGCGCGCTCCGCCAGCCCCAAGCAGCCGCCCCACCGAGCGCTGTCAAAAGAGGCGAAGCCGCCAGCCCGCCGCGCAGCCTCAGTCGCGCCGCCGGGCTCTCTGGGGCGCGTAGTTTCGCCAGGCGGTTGCCATGGCGACGCTTCTCGACGGCGGGGCGGGGGGCGGGGGGGGGGAGAGCCGTTGGCACTTCACCGGGTCTCTTTGCACCGGCTGGAGGGAGGGAGGGGGAGGTTGCCGGAAGCCGCGGTCCCTATTCCCGCGGGATGCAGGGCGCGGGCACCTGTTGGGTTGCTGGCCAGGAGCATCCTCTGCTCCTCTCTCTCTCTCTCTCACCCTTCCTTCCTTCCTTTCTTCCACTCCCTCCTTCCTTCCTTCCACTCTTTCCTTCCTTTATTCTTTTCACTGTCTCATATCTCCCCTTCCCCTTCTCACCCTCTTTCATCTCCTTTCTCTTTTCCTTTCCTTCCTTCCTTCTTTCTTTTTCTTTTTTTGCTCTCCTATCTCCCCCCTTTTTCTCCCTGTCTCATTTCTCTCTCTCTCTCTCTTTCTCTGTCTCATATCTCCCTTCCCCTCTCTCATCTCTTTCTTTTCTTTCTCTCTCTCTCTAATGATAATAATAATAATAATAATAATAATAATAATAATAATAATTTATTAGATTTGTATGCCGCCCCTCTCCGAAGACTCATCTCTCTCTCCCTTCCCCCTGTCTCTCCCTCTCTCATCTCTCCCTCTTCTTTCTTTCTTTCTTTCTTTCTTTCTTCTTTCTCTCTTTCATATCTCTATCCCGTTTCTCTCATATATATATGTATATGTATGTGTGTGTGTGTGTGTATATATATACATACATACATACATACATACATACATACATACATATATATATATCACATGTTTTTGCTGAATTTTTAAAATTAAGGGAGACTAAGATAGTGCTATTTCGGCTATTTCTCATATATATATATATATGTGTATATCTTTCTCTCTGTCTCCTATCGCCCTCTCCCTCTCTTTCTCTCTCATATCTTCCTTCCTTCCTCTCTGTCTTATCTCTCTCTCTTCCTCTCTCCTCTCTCTCTCTCTCTTTCTTTCTCTCTGACTCATCTCTCCCTCCCCTCTCCCACCTCCCCCCCCCCTTCATGGCAGAGGAAAAATGTGGAGAGGCTTCCAGGGTTTCTTCCAAACGCTGGTCAGGATTGGTCGCTTTGGGTTTGCCGTTCAGACTTCAGTGAAAGTCAAAGACTCGCTTTGCAGACTGAGCTGGAATTGGGAGGGCAGAAGCCCTAGTTAGCTTAATGGATTTGAAAGTGCATTTGGGGGGCGGGAAGGAAGAGAGGGAAACAGAGGGGAAGAGAGGAATAAAAGAGAGGGAAGGAGAGAGAAGAGGAGAAGGGAGAGAGGAAAAGGGAGGAGAGGGAAGGAGAGAGGGAAAAGAGAGAGGGAAATAAATGAGAGGAGTAGGAGAGAGGGAAGGAGAGGGGAGAAGAGGGGAGAGGAGAAGAGGGAAGGAGAGAGGGGAAAGGAGAGAGGGGAAAGGAGAGAGGGAAATGGGTGAGTGGAGTAGGAGAGAGAGAAGGAGAGGGGAGTGGAGAGAGGAGAGGAGAGGGGAGAGGAGGAAAGGAAAAGAGAGGAGAGAGAAGGAGAGAGGGTAATGGATGGTAATTCCAATGATGATTAGATCACTGGGTGCTGTTCCCAAAGCACTGGAATTACATTTAAAACAGCCCAGAATCGACAAAATCACCATTAGTCAAATGCAGAGAGCAGCACTGCTTGGTTCTGCATATATATTTTGAAAATATATTACAATGTCCTAGACCTCTGGGTGGGGCTCGACTAATAAATAATAATAATAATAACAACAACAACAACAACAGTTGGAAGGGACCTTGGAAGTCTTCTACTCCAACTCCCTACGTAAGCAGAAAACCCTACACCACTTCATATAGACAGTTATCCAACCTCTTCTTAAAAACTTCCAGGGTTGGAGCATTCATAACTTATGGAGGCAAGTGTTTTTGTAAAGGGGAGAAACAGTTTTTGTGAAGGAGAAAACAATGTAATAATAATAATAATAATAATAATAATAATAATAATAATAATGACGACAAAGAAGAGAAAGAAGAAGAGGAGGAGGAGGAGGAGGAAGAAGAAGAAGAAGAAGAAGAAGAAGAAGAAAGAGGAGGAAGAAAGAGGAGGAGGAGAAAGAAGAAGAAGGTGAAGAAGAAGAAGAAGAAGGTGAAGGTGAAGGAGGAGGAGAAGGAGGAGAAGAAGAAGGTGAAGAAGAAGAAGAAGGTGAAGGTGGAGGAGGAGGAGGAGAAGATGAAGAAGGTGAAGGAGAAGGAGAAGGAAGAGGAGGAGGAGGAGAAGAAGAAGAAGAAAGAGGAGGAAGAAAGAGGAGGAGGAGAAAGAAGAAGAAGGTGAAGAAGAAGAAGGTGAAGGAGGAGGAGGAGGAGGAGGAAAAGAAGAAGAAGGTGAAGGAGAAGGAGAAGGAAGGGGAGGAGGAGGAGAAGAAGAAGAAGAAGAAAGAGGAGGAAGAAAGAGGAGGAGGAGAAAGAAGAAGAAGGCGAAGAAGAAGAAGGTGAAGGAGGAGGAGGAGGAGGAAAAGAAGAAGAAGGTGAAGGAGAAGGAGAAGGAAGAGGAGGAGTAGGAGAAGAAGAAGAAGAAGAAGAAAGAGGAGGAAGAAAGAGGAGGAGAAAGAAGAAGAAGGTGAAAAGAAGAAGAAGAAGAAGGTGAAGGAGGAGGAGGAGAAGGAGGAGGAGGAGAAGAAGAAGGTGAAGAAGAAGGAGAAGAAGGTGAAGGAGGAGGAGGAGGAGGAGGAGGAGGAAAAGAAGAAGAAGGAGGAGGAGGAGGAGAAGAAGAAGAAGAATTCTTTCTGTTTTTCTAATTAGCAGTCCCACTAACATCTTTATTTTATTTAATGTTTTATAATAAACATTACAAATAGACAGAATCACAACAAAATAAAATGGTACCAGAACTTCCTTTATATGGTAAGAACATGTCATGATCTGGAGATTGAATTCTGATGATGCTTATGTGACTAGTAATGGAGGGGTAACCATTAGCGTATTTGCCATGCAATAATTATACAGTGTCATGGTCCAATGCAAATGAGATCCATCATCCCCATTCCTCAGGCTGAGATTTAATTTAGAGAGCCCCCGGGAGGCAGCTAAATCCTGAAGTAATGACTACAGCTGAGTTTTTGCACCAAGAGACCGTCCCCAGGGCAAACTCCGAAGCAATGATTTATATATGACAGATTGTAGAAAATAGGTCAAAGGAGGCAGATGGGGCCACTCAGGAAAAATATTACCTTTGCAGTTATTCCTTATCAATTAGAATGAAAACATGTCAGGTTTCCTTAATTAGAAGGAAAATTCAAGCAATATTTTTGCCCAGATTTATCTGGTTCATGAAACTAGAATCTGCAAAGATCATATTGCTTTCATGTAGCTAAAGTGAAAATGTTCCTACCTTATTAATCTGTTCCTATTGACTTTAAAAGTTCATCTTAGTTACTTGGCTACTGTTCTGCCGGGCTCTCTGGTAGGAGCCTCCCGAAAATTCAAGGGTACAAATTTGAGACACACACACATTTGAAAATTCAAAACAATGTTCTTTATCCCAAAATTTAAAATAAACTAAGCACTCTTTTTGTATTGCAAAGAGCACTCCTACAATTAACCTTAAGCAGTCATTAAGTACTTAACTAGCAGCTTGGAAGAAACTTCACACCCCTTCTTCTTCCAAGAAGTGACACACACACACACACACACACACACACACACACACATTGCTCTGCTTTGTTTTCAAAGGCGTGAAAAATCAACAAGCAAAGTCCAGAAACCAGCAACCCAGGATTCCTGGCGAACTGTGATCAACGGCCAAACCCACATGCTGCTATTTATAGCAGCAGCCCTAATAACTGGAGCCCCACCCAAACACAGGTGGCCGCTCTTATCTCCTGTAATATGTCCTTACTTGGTCTCTTCTACGCATAATTCTGCGCTTGCGTGGATCCAAAAAGTCTTCATCCGAATCAATGGAAGATAAGGGAGATTGACTACATGGGCTGTGTGCCAAGCCCCCCTCTGCCGAGTCACTCCCACCTTCTTCTTCGTCCGAGGAAACTAAATTCTGAACTGATTCTGTCGGTAATAGCACAGGCCTGTGACATGTTGAAGTTTCCCCTGCATCCACCTCCACATTCCCTGGGGCAGGAGCTGGGCCAGAGCCAACCACAACAGCTACAATTAATAATAATTGGTGCCCGGTCAAATTCTGTTACACATTTAATACAACAATGAGTATCTGCGTACTCATTCTTCTTTTATAATGTGACTGGTATGGTTGGTTTGGTTTTGGGTGTTACACAAATTCATCTGTCCAGAATGTGTTCACAAATTGTCATTAAAGAAATTCCTTTGAATGGACCTGGTCTACAGCTTAAGACCTTCCACCATTTTTGTAGCCCGTCTTTGGACCCGTTCAATTTTATCAATATCTTTTTGTAGGCGAGGTCTCCAGAACTGAACACAGGATTCCAAATATGGTCTCACCACACCAGGACTCTATTCTATTCTATTAATCTCAATTCAAAGGAGATTTTATACTTTGTTTTTACTAATACAGTACCATCTAAAACAGAGGGGAGCTATTCAGATGTTGACAAAGTCCTGTTCCCCAGTTGGCATGGGCTACTTTTATTTAAAAGAAGAAGAAGAAACCAGATTATTATTATTATTATTATTATTATTATTATTATTATTATTTATTGGATTTGTATGCCGCCCCTCTCCGTGGACTCAGGGCGGCTAACAACAGTGATAAAAACAGCATGTGACAATCCAATACTAAAACAGCTAAAAACCCTTGTTATAAAACCAATCATACATACAAACATACCATGCATAAATTGTAGAAGCCTAGGGGGAAAGAGTATCTCAGTTCCCCCATGCCTGGCAGCAGAGGTGGGTTTTAAGAAGCTTACGAAAGGCAAGGAGGGTGGGGGCAATTCTAATCTCTGAGGGGAGTTGGTTCCAGAGGGCCGGGGCCGCCACAGAGAAGGCTCTTCCCCTGGGGCCCGCCAAGCGACATTGTTTAGTTGACGGGACCCGGAGAAGACCCACTCTGTGGGACCTAACTGGTTGCTGGGATTCGTGCAGCACTACTAATACAGTACCATCTAAAACACAGGGGAGCTATGCAGATGTTGACAAAGTCATGTTCCCCAGTTGGCATGGGCTACTTTGATTTAAAAGAATAATAATAAACCAGATAGTTAGGATATATGGTTAACTTAAGTCTATCACTACCAATCTGAATCACAGAAGGAAGAAAACTGCCACCTCCTCTGTCTATTCCATGCAGCAATTTCTTAAATGCATATGGCAATTTTCCCTCGTCTAGCAACATTCAAAGGCATTTGGATTTACCAGATCAAAGATAAGCCCAGCTCTTAGCTGCTTTCTGTTTCCGGAACTATAATCATACATAAAACCAGTCCAGTAAACATCAAGCAAGATCTTCCACTATCATTGAAGTATAATGAGCCATGCACTTATTTAATTAAACAGGGCGCCTTTTCAGAACATTATAAATAAGCTTAATTATAAGATGCATTCTGCAATACGTCGCCTAAGATAAATGCTACGATGCTCGTTTTATTTCTGTCCCCTCCGTAAAGCCACACAAGTCATCAAAGGCGGGGTGTATTTGAGCTACACCGGTCCACTTTGAACCTTGAAATAGAGCCCCAGATTCCTGCTGACTAAGTAGCACCTATGCACAGCTCCCAAGGTTTCTCTGTCTAAATAAAGAAGCTACTGTCACGTTTTAAAGCATCTGTACTTTAGTGCAACGTCTGCATTCCCACCGTGTTTCTGTGATCGCTTGCTGAAAAACGCGAGGATCATTTCTCAAGAATTATGCCTGATAAACGAGTCTGGGTGCCTGGGTTGGAGCAATTGATTTATTCCTGTCTCCTTCCTGGATAGAAATCATTTTAAGATGGAATTTTATAGCTAACAGTAAAAGGAACTCCTTTCTAAAAAATCAATTTCAGCTGCAGATAGCTGCATAAATCAAGGCAGGGGAAGTCACACATCTTTATTTAATATGGTGAGAGATATGTTTTCCAGGACCGACCCCCAATCTGAGATCAATAACCAATTTTTTTATATATTCAGGGTTTTTTAATTGTCTTTTTTTAAACTATTGGCTTTGTATTGTTTTGTTGTTGTAAGCCGCTCCAAGTCTCCGGAGAGGGGCGGCATACAAATCTACATAATAATAATAATAATAATAATAATAATAATAATAATAATAATAATAATAATAATAATAGTAATAATAATAATAATAATAGTAATAATAATAATAATAACAACAACAACAACAACAACAACAATAACTATTTACTGTCTATTTTACTGTAGATCTAAAGTTAGGATATTACACTGCATCCTTCTTCATTGCTTATTTGACCCCTATGACAATAATTAAGTGTTGTATGGCATGATTCTTGACAAATGTATATTTTATTTTATGTACGTTGAGAGCATATGCACCAAGACAAATTCCTTGTGTGTCCAATCATACTTGGCCAATAAAAATTCTATTCTATTCTATTCTATTCTATTCTATTCTATTATGCTCCACACACTAATAATAATAATAATTTATTAGATTTGTATGCCGCCCCTCTCCGAAGACTCGGGGCGGCTCACAACAATAATAAAAAACAATATTATAGCGAAACAAATCTAATATTAAAAAACTGGCCTAATCCTCAACATTTCACACCCTGCAGTGTTTACAGACTGCACCATTTTGTTGCAGATGATCCAGTGATGGGCTGCCAAAATTTTTACTGCTGTGGGCGTGGCTTATTCTGTTGGTGTGGCTTGATGTTCATATGACCGGGTAGGAGTGGCTTGCTGACCATGTGACCAAGTGGGAGTGGCTTGACAATCATGTGATCAGAGGTGGTGGCTTAAAGGTCATGTGACTGGGTGGGAGTGGCTTAACGACTAAGAAAATAGATGCTTGGACTCTTTTTCAGTTGATTAAGTCACATTATTTGAATAACCACAGAAAGGACAAATGGCAGACGGCATTATTTGCTGAGGAGCACAGTCCACATTTTAAGGTTTTGTACTGAACTCACAAGGTTCGGTATGATAACAGCTTAGGCAAGTAGCTCAATTTTCTTGAATTGCTATAAAAGTTCAGTTCTGGATAATGATTAAAGCGAATATAGCGTTTATGGGTAAAAACATAGCATTTAATTATTTCCTACTTTGAAAGTAATTAAGGATCATACTAAGGTTCTAGAGAAGGAAGGACAATAAAAAAAGCTATTAAGTATTCAATAAATCGTGCATAAACTTACTACCTCCACTGCGTTCCCACCCCCAGGGGGGCAGCAGCCCATTACTGAGATGATCCTATGTGCTATAAAGCAGTGTTTCCCAACCTTGGCAACTTGAAGATATTTGGACTTCAACTCCCAGAATTCCCCAGCCAGCGAATGCTGGCTGGGGAATTCTGGGAGTTGAAGTCCAGATATCTTCAAGTTGCCAAGGTTGGGAAACACTGCTATAAAGTACATAGGAAGCACAGTACATAGATTTCCCATAAAACCCTTTTTTTTTTAAAAGAAAACTTTATTAAATTTTAAACAATTTCTTTAAAAACAAAATTACAATCTTACTTCTGCATTGTTACCTTTAAAAAAAGGTTTCATATTTACCATCACGGCACTCTTATGTAAATCTTGTTCCTTTAATATAACTATACATTTATTTTCACATACACATTTTAATTAATTTTGAGAGTTATTCATGATCTTCTTGTTTCTTTTCCTTAATTCAACCCATTTGTGCCATTGTTCCCATGTCTTGTAATATTCTGTAATAGTCTCCGGAGAGGGGTGCATACAAATCTAATAAATTATTATTATTATTATTATTATTATTATTATTATTATTATTATTATTATTATGTCAGTATAACACAGCAAACAAGATCACTATGCTGGATTTCGTATTTCATCACCAGTCGGGCGCTTCCCAAGCACCTAGGACTGCGTGATGTAGTGGCGAATTATGTTTGCCGATCCCAGTAAAGCGGCCTTTTGCAATTGACAGATGGAGATTTTGTCAATTCCAATGGTTTTCAAATGTCTGCTGAGATCCTTTGGTACTGCGCCCAGCGTGCCAAGTACCACTGGGACCACTTTCATGGGCTTATGCCAGAGTCGTTGCAGCTCAATTTTTAGATCTTCGTATTTCACTAATTTCTCTAGCTGCTTCTCCTCAATTCTGCTGTCTCCTGGGATTGTGATGGCGATGATCCATACTTTCTTTTTCTCCATGATCACAATGTCTGTTATGTGTGTTATGCTTCAGATTTTTTATTATTATTATTATTATTATTATTATTATTATTATTATTATTATTATTATTGGTCCCTTAGTTCTAATGTAAATTTATCCATTTTGGAACAGGCATAAATTTTATTAATTATTACTTTTTTAGGGGGGGAGGTCTTTGCATTTTTCCAAAAAAACAACAACCCATGAAAACCTTTAATTTGGTCTTTTGGGATACTCCAAAAGAGTTCATATTTCTCGTTAGAACAGAGGTGAGCTCACCAGCGTTTTTAAAACTCTGCATTTTTCCAAAGCTTGCTGAAGCTTTTGAATTTCTTTCTTCCGTTCTTCCAGAAGCCGAGTTTTCCCTCTGGGGAAGGACCTGCTTATTTTCAGCTCTGTTGGAGCCTTGGCTGAAAATATTGGCCCATTAAGAAAAGCCTTACTGAATTCTAATGGACTCCTACACAATGGCAGCCATCCTCTGAAACACACAAAGGTTCTCCTTCACGGGCACCGTAGGCAGCGTGCCAGCAGTTCTCACCCTGCTCACTCTCATTCTCAAGTGAAACTCACACAATCATTACACTGTCCGAGCTGCTCAGTGGCAGAAAAATTGCAGAGATGTTTAATGCATGACCGAAAAGGAAAAAAAACAAAACAAAACTGGGGTATGACTTAATGTTTTTGTATAAATCGAGCCGCTGTGGATTATAAATAATGAGTAGTGATGGGCGAACGGAACGCACAATTCGGGTCCATACCGAATTTTGCGGTGTTCAGTATGCCAAACACGAAAACGAATTTTTTTCAAACTTCGGGTAAAGTTCGGGGTCGTGTTCGGCATTTGGAGCTTTGACGTCACCGGCAGGTTGCTAAGGACGCCAAGGTGATCACTTCCTGGATTCCATGGAATCCAGGAAGTGATCACCTTGGCGTCCTTAGCAACCTGCCGGTGACGTCAAAACTCTGCCCCTGGAATCTCTTCGTGGAAGGGATTCCCCATTCGGGTTCGAGTTCAGGTTCGGTTCGGGTTCAGCCGAATTTTGCGTAAAGTTCGTCTGAACTTGCCGAACCCCAACACCGTTGGGTTCGCCCATCACTAATAGTGAGTGAAATGCAAAGGATGGATCAAACCACTGAGATTTATTTCAGAGTCCTTAGGGATTGGGCAGCATAGAAGTCGAATTAAGTAAGTAAGTAAGTAAGTAAGTAAGTAAGTAAGTAAGTAAGTAAGTAAGTAAGTAAGTAAGTAAGTAAGTAAGTAACCACCTGACACTGTAGTATCATCACCTAACCCCCAAAACTTTACCCTTAGACCAGTGATTTTCAACCTTTTTTGAGCCATGGCACATTTTTTACATTTACAAAACCCTGGGGCACATTGAGCGGGAAGGAGGGGGCGGCTAAAAAAAGTTTGGACAAAATTTTTATCTCTCTTCCTCCTTTTCGCTCTATTTCTCTCTCCCTCCCTCTTTCTCTCCCTTCTTTTTTTCTCTCTCTCCATCCCTCTTTCTTTCTCTCTTCCTTCCTTCCTCTCTTTTTTGCTCTCTTTCTCCCTCCCTCCCTCCCTCTATGTCTTTCTCTCTCCCACCTTCCGTCCCTCTCGTTCTCTCTCTCTCTTTCTTTCTCTCTCTCTCTCTCTTTCTTTCTTTTTCTCTCTCTTGTTTTCTTTCTCTCTTGCTTTCTTTCTCTCTCTCTCTTTCTTTCTCTCTCTCGCTTCGCGGTACACCTGACCATGTCTCACGGCACACTAGTGTGCTGCGGCACACTGGTTGAAAAACACTGCCTTAGACTATCCACTGTTGACCTCACCTGATCCCTAAGAGGTCATTAAGGGGGGGGGGGTGCATAAGTGCACTAGAGTGCCTTCCGTGCCCTGTTCTAATGTTTCTCTTTGGCTAGTATATTATATCATTGTTATATCTTTGTATACCACCAATATGTACTTGAATAGATAAATAGAGAGATAGAGAGAGAGTGACTGACAGACAATAGATGAATGGAGGGATGATAGATAGATAAATGAATGGAAGGATGATAGATAGGTAGGTAGATAGGTAGGTAGACAGGTAGATAGAGACAGACAGACAGTAGCTGAATGGAGGGATGATAGATAGATAAATGAATGGAAGGATGATAGGTAGGTAGGTAGGTAGGTAGGTAGATAGATAGATAGATAGATAGATAGATAGATAGATAGATAGATAGATAGATAGATAGATAGATAGATAGATATCTGCTTGGAAATGTTAATATATGAAAATATGAAAACTAATTAAAAATATTCCCAAAAACCCAATACAAACAAGGAAAAAAGCCGCGATCGGAACATCCCGTCTCTCTCCCCCCCTCTCCCTCTCCATCCCGCCCGGGTTGAACAGATTCCAGCCGAACCTCAACGGCGGACTACACCTCCCATGAAGCCATTCGCCGCCTCCCAGCTCTCATGGACGCCCAAGCCAGGACGCGCAGGCGCAACAACCGGCCGGAAACAGCGCTTGTAGTTTTTCAACCCACTCTCTTCGAGGCTGGGACTTCTCCGGCTGGGTGAGTCCCGCGGGGGGGCGCGGGGGGGAGAGAGAATCCGGAGCCACCGGAGGGGGGGGGCGGGCGAGGGGGGGGGGTTTTGCTACATATGAGTCGTGGGGGGCTTGCAATTTATCCCGCCTGCTTCTGGAAAGTTTGCAAAACTCCGAGGAAAAACGGGAGGGAGGGCGAAGGCAAAAACTTTTTGCCCTAAGAAAACTGCGGCGGGGGGGTGGGGTGTTTTGCCTGGGAACCCCCCCCCCCCCCAATTCTAGGGCTCCGATCCCGCAGCCGAGGAGGGGAAGCGACCCCCCACTCTTTATTTCCCCGCCCCCGGTGGGACTGCCAAGAGGGGCTGCAGGGGGGGATTTCGGGGAGGGGGGGGAAAAGAAAATTGGGGCGCGGCAGGCGCCCCCCCCCAATCCTTCCATCTCTTCTTTCCCCCCTCTTGTTCGGGAGGAGGTGGAACAACCCACCCCACCCGGGACTTTCCTGCCCCGCCCTTGTCATTGGCAGAGACTATCTGAGAGGTGCCCAAATTATTATTTTTTAAAAAAGTAATAATAAATTATTTTATTTTATCAAGACAAAACCAGACATCAACCTACATAAAAGAGCAACAGACATACAACAAAGTGTAGGAGCTATTGTGGTGTGTGGATGGGGTGTGATTTTGTAGCATTGATTGTTTTTTAGTAATAATGGGTTTTAACTTGTGCTTTTTAATATTAGATTTGTATTATATTGTACTGTTATTATTGTTGTGAGCCGCCCCGAGTCTTTGGAGGGGGCGGCATACAAATCTAATTAATAATAATAATAATAATAATAATAATAATAATAATAATAATATATTATTGTTCTTGCTATTATTATTATTATTATTATTATTACCCAAATTGCTTTTTTTTAAGGAAGAGAGAAAGCGTCATCTTTTTCTTTATTAGAAACATAGAAGATTGGCAGCAGAAAAAGACCTCATGGTCCATCTAGTCTGCCCTTATGCTATTTCCTGTATTATATCCCAGGCATGTTTAAATTCAGTGTCTTTGGATTTACCAACCATGTCTGCTGGGAGTTTGTTCCAAGCATCTACCACTCTTTCAGTAAAATAATATTTTCTCATGTTGCTTCTGATCTTTCCCCCAACTAACCTCAGATTGTGCCTCCTTGTTCTTGTCTTCACTTTCCTATTAAAAACATTTCCCTCCTGAACCTTATTTAATCCTTTCACATATCGAAATGTTTCAGTCATGTCCCCCCCCTTTCCCTTCTGTCCTCCAGACTAGACAGATTGAGTTCATTAAGTCTTTCTTGATGAACTCAATCTGTTATAATTTGTTTATTTATTAATTGGATTTCTATGCTGCCCCTCTCCGAAGACTCCGGGGAGGCTTACAACATATAATAATTTTAAAAAACCAATAAATACAATGACAAATCCAGTTAATTAGTTAAAAGTCTAACCTAAAATCTCTAATGTTTTAAAAATCAATCATACACACTCAGACTTCAGTCACATATAACAGTCATCGGCCAGGGGGCCTGAGATCTAATTGCCCCAAGCCTGGTGACATAAATGAGTTTTAGGATTGTTATGGAAGGTGAGGAGGGTAGGGGCAGTGTGAATCTCTGGAGAGAGCTGATTCCAGAGGGCCGGGGCCTCCACAGAGAAGGCTCTTCCCCTTGGTCCCACCAAGCGACATTGTCTAGTTGACAGGACCTGGAGAAGGCCGACTCTGTGGGACCTAACCGGTCGCTGAGATTCATGCGTTTCAGTGTTTTTAAAAAATCCACTGCATTATTTCCTTCCTGTCTTTCCTCCTAAGACAGGGGTCAGCAATCTTAAACATTCAAAGAGTCACTTGGAACCGTTTTGCAAACACACATACAAACAAAACCCCACCAGGAGTCACAAAACCTGGGTGACCTACCCTTTTGATTGGGAACAAACCTATCCACCACCACCGCCCTCCTCCACCCCAGCTTCTGCTCAGGCAACCTCACCCTACTCAGAAGAGCCTACAAAACTTTTGCCAGACCCATCCTAGACTACTGCTCATCTGTCTGGAACCCATATCACATCTCAGACATCAACACCCTTAAAAATGTCCAAAGATATTTCACCAGAAGAGCCCTTCACTCCTCCACTCGAAACAGAATACCCTACGAAAATAGACTAACAATCCTGGGCCTAGAAAGCTTAGAACTACGGCGCCTAAAACACAATTTGAGTATTGCCCACAAGATCATATACTGCAATGTCCTACCGGTCATTGACTACTTCAGCTTCAACCGCAACAACACAAGAGCACGCAACAGATTCAAACTTAATATGAACCGCTCCAAACTTGACTGTAAAAAATATGATTTCAACAATCGAGTTATCGTAGCGTGGAACTCATTACCGGACTCAATTGTGTCAACCCCTAACCCCCAACACTTCTCCCTTAGACTCTCCACGATTGACCTCTCCAGGTTCCTAAGAGGCCAGTAAGGGGCATTCATAAGTGCACTGGTGTGCCTTTCGTCCCCTGTCCAATTGTCTTTCCTTTCTTTCACCTATTTTATATATTCTCTTCCTTTCATATATCCTCTCCTCTAAGTTCACCTTCACCCTCTGTTATATTATCACATGTCTATTTTCTTCCTATGTATTTATGTATTGGACAAATGAATAAATTAAATTAAATGAAATTCTGGGGCTTTTCCCCTTTTTCTGCCATCTCCTTCATTCAGCTTTCCCTGGGCCAAGCCCAGATTTGAAAACTGGATGGCAAGCTTGTGGGTGAGTTGCTTTTTGACCCTTCCTGATAGACTTGGCAGCCCGACCTTTAGAATCGATATGAGTCACTCGCTTCCAGCCAAGTTTTTTCCTTTTAAAATGCTCTCTGCGCCAGAGGTCTCCAAAAACCTGGCAGCTTTTAAGACTTGGGGACTTCCAAAACTCCCAGAATTCTCCAGCTGGAGAATTCTGGGAGTTGAAGTCTGCTAAAGTCGCCAAGTTTGAGGACCCCCCCAGACCTAGGACAAACATGCCTGCATGGTCAAAAGTTTGTTTTATTTATCTATGCAGTTTACAGAGCACCCGTCTCTATAAGACACTGGATGGCCTGTCAAATTAAAAAGTAGAAAATAATAATAATAATAATAATATTTAATAATAATATTATTTAATAATAATATTATTTTTTATTATTATTATTATTTAGATTTGTATGCTGCCCCGAGTCTGCGGAGAGGGGCGGCATACAAATCTAAATAATAATAATAATAATAAAAATAATAATAATAAAAAAGCAAAAAAGCTAAACTCAAAAGAGAACTTGAAGAGGTAAAAATTCTGCCAGATCTCAGTTCAACCTAATCCAGGGTTTTTCAACATTTTTTTAATTTTATTCATTTGTCCAATACACAAATACATAGGAAGAAAAATAGACATGTAGTAATATATATAAGGGTAAAGTGAACTTAGAGGAGAGGATATATGAAAGAAAGAAAATATATATGATAAGTGAGAGAAAGGAAAGACAATTGGACAGGGGACGAAAGGCACACCAGTGCACTTATGTACGCCCCTTACTGGCCTCTTAGGAACCTGGAGAGGTCAATCGTGGAGAGTCTAAGGGAGAAATGTTGGGGGTTAGGGGTTGACACAATTGAGTCCGGCAATGAGTTCCACGCTTCGATAACTCGATTGTTGAAATCATATTTTTTACAGTCAAGTTTGGAGCGGTTCATATTAAGTTTGAATCTGTTGCATGCTCTTGTGTTGTTGTGGTTGAAGCTGAAGTAGTCATTGACCAGTAGGATGTTGCAGCATATGATCTTGTGGGCAATACTCAAATCGTGTTTTAGGCACCGTAGTTCTAAGCTTTCTAGGCCCAGGATTGTTAGTCTATTTTCGTAGGATATTCTGTTTCGAGTGGAGGAGTGAAGGGCTCTTCTGGTGAAATAGCTTTGGACATTTTCAAGGGTGTTGATGTCTGAGATGTGGTATGGGTTCCAGACGGATGAGCAGTAGTCTAGGATGGGTCTGGCAAAAGTTTTGTAGGCTCTTGTGAGTAGTGTGAGATTGCCTGAGCAGAAGCTGCTTAGGATCAGGTTAACATGTATTATGTACTGTTTTTTATTACTGTTGTGAGCCGCCCCGAGTTTGCGGAGAGGGGCGGCATATAAATCCAATAAATCTAATCTAATCTAACAACTCTAGAAGCTTCAGCAACATCAGCAACGTTTAAGCCAGGAAGAATTCTGGAAGTTGAAGTCCACAAGTCTTTAAAAAAAGTTGCCAAGTTTGGGTACCCCCTGACCTAGGACAAACATTCCTGCATGGTCAAAAGTTCCTTTTATTTATCTATGCATTTAGAGAGCACTCAATTCCACAAGAGAAACTGCATGGCTATGTTTTCCTTTAAAATGCTCTGCAGCAGAGGTCTTCAAAAACTTGGCAACTTTTAAGATTCGGGTACTTCAACTCCCAGAATTCTCCAGCCAGAGAATTCTGGGAGTTGAAGTCCACAAGTTTGAAGTCTCTAAAGCCCCTGAGGATAGAACAAGAAGCAATGGGTGGAAACTAATCAAGGAGAGAAGCAACTTAGAACTAAGGAGAAATTTCCTGACAGTGAGAACAATTAATCTGTGGAACAGCTTGCCTCCAGAAGTTGTGAATGTTCCAACACTGGAAGATGTTAAGATGTTGGATAACCATTTGTCTGAAGGTAGTGTAGGGTTTCCTGCCTAAGCAGGGGGTTGGACTAGAAGACCTCCAAGGTCCCTTCCAACTCTGTTGCTATTGTTAAAATTTGCCAAGTTTGGGGACCCCTGCTCTGGAGTTGAAGGATTGGATCACGCAGGGATTCATCTTACTTATACCATAGGTCAGCAGTGTATACAATCGTGCATGGAATAGAAAAGGTGGATAGAGAAAAAATATTTTCTCTATCACACAATACTAGGACGAGGGGGCCCTCCCTAAAGCTCATAGGTAAGAAAGTGAGGACAAATCAAGGGAAATATTTCTTCACCCAGAGGGTCCTTGGTTTATGGAATTCCCTTCCAGAAGAGGTCGTGACAGCTGTCAGCCTGGATAGCTTCAAGGCAGGATTAGACAGATTCATGGATGCCAAGTGTATCCACGGTGGTTATTGAAACGGATGTCCATGTGCCGCCTCTATGTTGGTTGAGGCAGGCAGGATTCCCTTGGGTACCATTTGTTGGGGGTCAAGGGAAAGGGAGGGTTTGGCCTTCTCTTTCTGCTCAAGATCCCCATGGGCAATTGGTGGGCCATTGTGTGACACAGATTGCTGGACTCGATGGGCTTTGGCCTGATTCA
Organism: Erythrolamprus reginae; assembly: GCF_031021105.1. Taxonomy (NCBI): domain Eukaryota; kingdom Metazoa; phylum Chordata; class Lepidosauria; order Squamata; family Dipsadidae; genus Erythrolamprus; species Erythrolamprus reginae. Next base: position 8,007,306 of record NC_091959.1, on the reverse strand, counting down.
GCAGGGCTCTTCTTAGGTTCTTATGATCCAGTTTGCATCCTGGCCCAGAAGGAAAGCGAAGAGAAATTAGGCTGGCTTTACCTATAAGGCAGAATAACAGAGCAGCGTGGAGGTCAGAGAATTCTCCCTGCCGTTTGCTTTTTAAGGTGTGGTAAGGGACGTGTGCCAAAATTAGAGAAAGCTGCTAGCTTTTAAACGCCGAGTAGGAAAGGCTGCTATTGTGTTCTTCGCCTCAAGCAACAAATGTCTCCAGCCAGGCTTTAACTCCTTCCTCATATTCTTGTCCCTGCTTGCATGCTTAAGAGTGTTCAACAAACCAGACCAAGAACAGGATAAAACTTGGGAGCTTTGGAAAAGATTGCAGGATTGGATATCCAGAAACGCTGATCCTAGCTTGCAAGACTGAGATCAGGATAGGTAGAAGGTAACTCAGTGGTGGTCCTTTTTAGAATATTTATTTTATTTTTTATTTATTTATTTTGTCCAATACACAATGAGGGTTTTAGTGGGTACCGGTATATATCTATATATACATAATAAAATACATGATGAAGGTTATAGAGGAGATACTCGTAGTAAAATATATCTAAGAAATAATAGAAAATAAGATAAAGTAATAGAACATATCAATGAAAGAATAGAAGAAGAGATATAGGAATAGAAGAAAGGTATAGGAGATATAGGAGAGCAGGGGCAGAAGGCACTCTAGTGCACTTGTACTCCTGCGATTGGTTCTTCGGTGACATACAGATGTCAAATTCTTTCAGTGTGCAATAGGGTTGATAGTATGTAGTATGGCAAATGATTTAGCTTTACTAGATAAATGGGCAAAGCAATGGAAACTGCAGTTTAATGTTTCCAAATGTAAAATAATGCACTTGGGGAAAAGGAATCCTCAATCTGTGTATTGTATTGGTAGTTCTGTGTTAGTAAAAACTTCAGAAGGATTTAGGGGGAGTGATTTCTGACAGTCTCAAAATGGGTGAAAAGTAGCAGTAGGGAAAGCAAGTAGAATGCTTGGCTGCATAGCTAGAGGTATAACAAGCAGGAAGAGGGAGATTGTAATCCCGCTGTATAGAGCGCTAGTGAGTCGCCATTTGGAATAATACTGTGTTCAGTTCTGGAGACCTCACCTACAAAAAGATATTGACAAAATTGAATGAGTACAAAGATGGGCTACAAGAATGGTGGAAGGTCTTAAGCATAAAATTTATTAGGAAAGACTTAATGAACTCAATCTGTCTAGTCTGGAGGACAGAAGGGAAAGGGGGGACATGATCAAAACATTTAAATATGTTAAAGGGTTTTAATAAGGCTCAGGAGGGAAGTGTTTTTAATAGGAAAGTGAACCCAAGAATAAGTGTACACAATCTGAGGTTAGTTGGGGGAAAGATCAGAAGCAACGTGAGAAAATATTATTTGACTGAAAGAGTAGTAGATGCTTGGAACAAACTTCCAGCAGACGTGGTTGGTAAATCCATAGGAACAGAATTTAAACATGGCTGGGAATAAACATAGATCCACCCTAAGATAAAATACAGGGAATAGTATAAGGGCAGACTAGGTGGACCAGGAGGTCTTTTTCTGCCGTCAATCTTCTATGTTTCTTGGTTAAAAAAATAGACAAGAGAGGTTGTGCTTCCTCAAAAGTTCTGAGATTAAAAGAATTCTGCATCCAAATCTTTTGTTGCTGATAAAGGTGATTGGGGTTCTGTTACTTTAACCGAAAGGCATTTCCGGGGTTGAGAGTTTAGTTAAGAGGAAACCGGAAATTAGAACATTGGAAAGGTCTGTTTTCATCCAGAAATGACACTAAAATCACAGGCCTCCTTTGGCGCACGGGGCTGTGTTTGCTTGGGAAATCTCGACCTATTCAAAATATTTTCATAATTAACTGGGACATCCTGCTCAGTTAGTTTTCTGTGGGTGTCCCAAATGACGCAGAGTTCCTAGGCAGGGTTTGGGCAAATATAATGGTTAACTTTTTAAATTTTCATCATTACTGTGCCTATTTTATTCTATTTCTTATTCTATTTTTTTATTCTATTTTTAAATTTACCTATTCTGATTTTATGTATGGTGGGACTGGTCCCTGGGTGTCACACGACTTTAGTTGCCAATGACAATTCATTGTTTGGACAATGACAATATTATTATTAATAATAATAATAATAATAATAATAATAATAATAATAATAATAATAATTTATTTATTGGATTTGTATGCCGCCCCTCTCCGTAGACTCAGGGCGGCTAACAACAGTGGTAAAAACAACATGCGACAACCCAATACTTCTACAATTTATGTATGGTATGTTTGTATGTATGATTGATTTTTAAAATAAGGGTTTTCAGCTGTTTTAACAGAATACATGGTATGCTTGTATGTATGATTGGTTCTTTAAATTGTGGGTTTTTAGATTATTCTTAATATTGGATTTGTTCTCATTGTCTTTTTTATTGTTAGCCGCCCCGAGTCTTCGGAGAGGGGCGGCATACAAATCTAATAAATACAAATACAAATAAGACACACCCAAATTTTCAACCTCTTTTAGTGGGGGGAAGATGCGACTTATACTCAAAAAATATGGTAAATGGGATTTGTCTGTCCAAAAAAAAATTTGGGGAGACACTCCTATTTATATTTTGTGGTTAGGATGATTGAGGTGAGGCAGTGATCTTTTGGAACAGACATCTATTTCTCAACTTCATTCATGCTTTCCAATCTATGTCCTGCAAAGAACAATTGCACAATAGCAGAAATCTGGATAGGAGGCCCTTTCAAGGCCGATAACTGAGCCAAATTGGAAAGCTAGCAGGGAGGAACTATTTAGGTGTTCTTTGCTTAGTAATGTTGGCTTATTATGAATTTAGATGAGGGGATAATCAGAGATTGAAACCTGGAAAGAGCCTCAAATCGCTTTAGCGAGGAGACCCATATGAAATTATGGTGTGAGACATAGAAACATAGAAGACTGACGGCAGAAAAAGACCTCATGGTCCATCTAGTCTGTCCTTATACGATTTCCTGTATTTTATCTTACAATGGATATATGTTTATCCCAGGCATGTTTAAATTCAGTTACTGTGGATTTACCAACCACGTCTGCTGGGAGTTTGTTCCAAGGATCTACTACTCTTTCAGTAAAATAATATTTTCTCATGTTGCTTTGATCTTTCCCCCAACTAACTTCAGATTGTGTCCCCTTGTTCTTTCCTATTAAAACACTTCCCTCCTGAACCTTATTTAACCCTTTAAGATATTTAAATGTTTCGATCATGTCCCCCCTTTTCCTTTTGTCCTCTAGACTATACAGATTGAGTTCATTAAGTTTTTCCTGATACGTTTTATGCTTAAGACCTTCCACCATTCTTGTAGCCCGTCTTTGGACCCGTTCAATTTTGTCATTTCTGTGTTAGCAAAGACTTCAGAAGAGAAGGTTTTAGAGGTCTTGATTTCTGACAGTCTCAAAATGGGTGAACAGTGCGGTCAGGTGGTAGGGAAAGCAAGTAGAATGCTTGGCTGCATAGCAAGAGGTATAACAAGCAGGAAGAGGGAGATTGTGATCCCGCTGTATAGAGCGCTGGTGAGACCCCATTTGGAATACTGTGTTCAGTTCCGGAGACCTCACCTACAAAAAGATATGGATCAAATTGAACGGGTCCAAAGATGGGCTACAAAAATGGCGGAAGGTCTTAAAACTTATCAGGAAAGACTTAATGAACTCAATCTGTCTAGTCTGTAGGACAGAAGGGAAAGGGGGGACATGATCAAAACATTTAAATATGTGAAAGGGTTAAAAAAGGTTCAGAAGGGAACTGTTTTTAATAGGAAAGTGAACACAAGAACAAGGACACAATCTGAGGTTGGTTGGGGGAAAGATCAGAAGCAAAGTGAGAAAATATTACTTTACTGAAAGAGTAGTAGATGCTTGCAACAAATTTCCAGCAGATGTGGTTGGTAAATCCACTGTAACTGAATTTAAACATGCCTGGGATAAACCTATATCCATCCTAAGATAAAATACAGGAAACGAAGCAGTGGAAGTGATGTGCCGGTGCCTGGAGGCTGTTGGGGCCTGGATGGGTGTCAACAAACTCAAACTCAACCCAGACAAGACGGAGTGGCTGTGGGTTTTGCCTCCCAAGGACAATTCTATCTGTCCGTCCATTACCCTGGGGGGGGGATTATTGACCCCCTCAGAGAGGGTCCGCAACTTGGGCGTACTCCTCGATCCACAGCTCACATTAGAGAAACACCTTTCAGCTGTGGCGAAGGGGGGCGTTTGCCCAGGTTCGCCTGGTGCGCCAGTTGCGGCCCTATTTGGATCGGTAGTCATTGCTCACAGTCACTCATGCCCTGATCACCTCGAGGCTCGACTACTGTAACGCTCTCTACATGGGGCTACCTTTGAAAAGTGTTCGGAAACTTCAGATCGTGCAGAATGCAGCTGCGAGAGCAATTATGGGCGTCTCTAAGTATGCCCATATCACTCCAACACTCCGCAGTCTGCATTGGCTGCCGATCAGTTTCCGGTCACAATTCAAAGTGTTGGTTATGACCTACAAAGCCCTTCATGGCACCGGACCAGAATATCTTCGGGACCGCCTCCTGCCGCACGAATCCCAGCGACCGGTTAGGTCCCACAGAGTCGGCCTTCTCCGGGTCCCGTCAACCAAACAATGCCGTCTGGCGGGACCCAGGGGAAGAGCCTTCTCTGTGGGGGGGCCGACCCTCTGGAACCAGCTCCCCCCTGAGATTAGGATTGCCCCCACCCTCCCTGCCTTTCGTAAACTCCTTAAGACCCACCTCTGCCGTCAGGCATGGGGGAACTAAACATCTCCCCCTTGCCCATGTTGTTTTGCCATTGATTGATTGACTATGTGTCTGTTTTTATATACATTGGGATTGTTTTATGAATTTATTAATTTTAAACTGTAATTAGATTGGTGGGCATTGGATTTGTTATTATGTACTGTTTTTATTATTGTTGTGAGCCGCCCCGAGTTTGCGGAGAGGGGCGGCATATAAATCCAATAAATCTAATGTAATCTAATCAAATAGTATAAGCCGCCCTGAGTTTTGTGAGCCGCCCCGAGTCTTCGGAGAGGGGCGGCATACAAATCTAATAAATAATAATAATAAGGGCAGACTAGATGGACCATGAGGTCTTTCTCTGCCGTCAATCTTCTATGTTTCTATGGTAATATTCCCAAGTGGCAGGGTTATTCTGTGATTCCAAAGCACTTTCCCTCCAAAATAACATTCGGATTATGTAGCATTCTGGCTTGCTAGTTGGATATGTTTGTTTGTTTGTTTGTTTTGTCCAATACACAATAATATACAATGAGGGTTCTAGAGGATATAATCAGGTAGAATGTATTAAATTCGACTAAAAAGCCAAGAATAACCAAGAATCTTCTCTCCTTTGGAAATTTTCTCTGGCTATATCAATCCCTTAAAAAACGAGAACTATAGCAGGATCACTCACGAAACCTGTTTAAAGCAGAAAGACAAAATAAAAAACCATTTTGTTCATCAAAACGTTGCTGCCTTCGGCACAGGGTGGAAAGTCAAACCTGAAGTGACAATCCAGATACTTGTCGAACAGGTTTGCACAGCTGCCCACAGGTTTCGGGCTGGCTAGGGAAGCAAGCAATGCAGCTTGTTATAAAGGGATCACACAACCTTCCCCCTTATAATACAGTGGTACCTCTACTTATCAACTTAATTTGTTCCGTGAACGGGTTCTTAAGTAGGAACGTTTGTAAGAAGAAGCATTTTTTCCCATAGGAATCAGTGTAAAAGCAAATAATTCATGCAATTGGAGAAACCACAGGGAGGGTGGAGGCCCTGTTTCCTCCCAGGAGATTCCTAGAGAGGCCCATGAAGGCTTCTCCCCGCCTTTTCGGGCCCTGTTTCCTCCCAGGAGATTCCTAGAGAGGCCTCACAGAGGCTTCTCCCTACCTTTTCCGGCCCTGTTTCCTCCCAGGAGATTCCTAGAGAGGCCCCATGGAGGCTTCTCCCTGCCTTTTCTGGCCCTGTTTCCTTCCAGGAGATTCCTAGAGAGGCCCATGAAGGCTTCTCCCTACCTTTTCCAGCCCTGTTTCCTCCCAGGAGATTCCTAGAGAGGCCCCACAGAGGCTTCTCCCTGCCTTTTCTGGCCCTGTTTCCTTCCAGGAGATTCCTAGAGAGGCCCATGAAGGCTTCTCCCTACCTTTTCCAGCCCTGTTTCTTCCCAGGAGATTCCTAGAGAGGCCTCACAGAGGCTTCTCCCTGCCTTTTCCAGCCCTGTTTCCTCCCAGGAGATTCCTAGAGAGGCCCCACAGAGGCTTCTCCCTGCCTTTTCCAGCCTTGTTTCCTCCCAGGAGATTCCTAGAGAGGCCCCACGGAGGCTTCTCCCTGCCTTTTCCGGTTACAATTTCGGACGCTCGGGTTTGTGAGCGAAAAATGGTTCTTGAAAAGAGGCAAAAGAATCTTGAACACCCGGTTCTTATCTAGAAAAGTTCATAAGTAGAGGCATTCGTAGGTAGAGGTACCACTGTATTGTGTTGCATTTCCACCTTAATGGATTTAATGGCAGTAATCGTGCAGAGAACTTTGCTGGACTATACTCAGTGCAGAAGGGGAGAGTTTGGGGAGAAATAAAAGCCTCCCAGATTAATCTTCCTGAACTACTGGCCCAGTTTCAGGTCTTTGATTGATAGTGGAAAACTGATAAACTCAGTTTTCTTTAGCGAAGGTTCATCCGGAGACTGAGTAGCAGAAGATGTGCTGATAAAAGCAATGATAAAATGCACAAATTTGTTGCATGGATGGGACTTGGAAGTTCAGCCTTGCTCTTTAAAGGTATTTGGGCTGGAGTAAAATTTTAAAAAACACTCAAAGATTGGACAAACATACCTTTCTCAGTAACCTCCTCCAGAACATGACAACACTCCAGGTCGAAGGGTCCTGGATATGTGCATTTTGCTAATGGATTTGTTTAGATTAAACAATAAAATAAAATACATATTGTTAAAATAAAACAATATATACTTATAAACACAACAACAACGCTTAAAATCAATCATATATAAACTTTTCTTACTCCTCACTCAATGGAGGCTCTTATCTCTCCTCGTCTAAAAACGTCTATTAATTTTATACAACTTTGTCCATTCCTAAAAATCTAGATGAAAATTCTTCCTCTCCATCTTACTATAAAAAGTTGCATCAATGCAAAGGATAATAAAATCTCTTTTATCTAAATTTTAATATTGTATCCTATAGCTCAGTGTTTCCCAAGTTGAAGTCCAAATATATTCACGTTGCCAAGGTTGGGAAACACTGCTATAGCTAATAAAAAATTCTATATATACATCTTTAATAAAAGAAACTATTCATAATATATCACCTACTTCATAAAAGAAAGTTCTATATGTTTAAAGTCTAATCAATATGGGGCTCTCTACATGGGGCTACCTTTGAAAAGTGTTCGGAAACTTCAGATCGTGCAGAATGCAGCTGCGAGAGCAATCATGGGCTTTCCCAAATATGCCCATGTCACACCAACACTCCGCAGTCTGCATTGGTTGCCGATCAGTTTCCGGTCACAATTCAAAGTGTTGGTTATGACCTATAAAGCCCTTTATGGCACCGGACCAGATTATCTCAGGGACTGCCTTCTGCTGCACGAATCCCAGCGACCGGTTAGGTCCCACAGAGTGGGTCTTCTCCGGGTCCCGTCAACTAAACAATGCCGCTTGGCGGGACCCAGGGGAAGAGCCTTCTCTGTGGTGGCCCCGGCCCTCTGGAACCAACTCCTGCCAGAGATTAGAATAGCCTCCACCCTCCTTGCCTTTCGTAAGCTCCTTACCCATATCATATCCAGTCTAGACCATGAATTGTGGGGGTTCAAATAATAAGTGTATTTATATTCATCTTTATGTCTTTCCCTCCATGTATCCTTTAATTTAAATTCATCTATGATATCCTTAAGTTCATCTGGTAGTTCTTTTTTCTTTTTATTCATCTCTTTTCCCCTATAGTCTTTATTATGATCTATTATTACATTAAAGTCTCCAACCACACAATTTCATGTGTGATATGTCTGTATGTATGTTTGGTTTTTTATATTAATGGTTTTTTAAATCATTTTTAGTATTTATTGGATTATTATTGTACATTGTTTTATTACTCTTGTTAGCCGCCCCGAGTCTCCGGAGAGGAGCGGCATACAAATCCAATAAATAAAATAAAATAAATAAATAAATATGTAAATTTTGTGTTATATCATAGTGTAGTGCTACCATCATTTCTCCGACCCATTGTTGATGGGTCTTTTCCATGGCGCATACCCGCCCACGCGCACTGTGATGTTCTTCCATTCTAAACAGACGCACGGGTGCTCGAGGGGAGGGGGACACACACAGCGGGGGCTTGGCACAGAGATGTCACAGCTTGACAGCTAATGGCAATGCCGTGCTTATTATTATCCACCGGAAACCACTTTCTTTTGAGATATTGGCTGGAGACTCAGGAAGAGGAGTAAAACATACTTGCAGGCAAGGAGGAGGAAGTCTGGCTTACTCACTGTGTAAGATCAGGGTGCTTCTTTTTTTAAAAAAAATACTGTAATAGAAAAACTCATGATATAGAAACATAGAAGATTGACGGCAGAAAAAGACCTCCTGGTCCATCTAGTCTGCCCTTGTACTATTTCCTGTTATTAGGTGTAGTGATTTCTGACCGTCTCAAAATGGGTGAGCAGAGTGGTCGGGCGGTAGGAAAAGCAAGTAGGAAGCTTGGCTGCATAGCTAGAGGTATAACAAGCAGGAAGAGGGAGATTGTGATCCCGCTGTATAGAGCGCTGGGGAGACCCCATTTGGAATCCTGTGTTCAGTTCTGGAGACCTCACCTACAAAAAGATATGGATACAATTGAACGGGTCCAAAGATGGGCTACAAGAATGGTGGAAGGTCTTAAGCATGAAACCTATCAGGAAAGACTTAATGAACTCAATCTGTAAAGTCTGGAGGACAGAAGGGAAAGGGGGGGACATGATAGAAACATTTAAATATGTTAAAGGGTTAAATAAGGTTCGGGAGGGAAGTGTTTTTAATAGGAAAGTGAACACAAGAACAAGGGGACACAATCCGAAGTTAGTTGGGGGAAAGATCAAAAGCAACATGAGAAAATATTATTTGACTGAAAGAGTAGTAGATCCTTGGAACAAATTTCCAGCAGACGTGGTTGGTAAATCCACAGTAACTGAATTGTTTGTTTGTATGTATGTTTGGTTTTACAAATACTAAGGGTTTTTAAATTGTTTTAGTATTAGTTTTAGTATTGGATTTACATGATGTTTTATATTATTGTTGTTAGCCGCCCCGAGTCTACGGAGAGGGGCGGCATACAAATCCAATTAATAATAATAATAATAATAATAATAATAATAATAATAATAATAATTAATAATAATAATAATAAATAATAATAATAATAATAAATAATAATAAATAATAATAAATAATAATAAATAATAATAAATAATAATAAATAATAATAAATAATAATAAATAATAATAAATAATAAATAATAAATAATAATAATAATAATTACTCTGGTACTTACAGAGTCGATTATGATGTGGACTTTTGAAGCCAAAGACTTGGCTGGCTAGGCTATTATACGCCACTCGTTTCCTTGTCTGAATCTCTACATAATCCCTGGCTAACATAACAGGAAGCGCAATTGAATATTGGGAGGGAGCCAGATTGGAGAAGGTTGATAGGAAACGTGTGCTTTTTAGCAAGGGAACATTCTGGCTGAACTTAAAGAGGGCCAACATCTCCTCCGTGGCCGACTGGGGAATTCTGGGAGTTGAAGTCCTCATATCTTAAAGTTGTCAAGGCTGTTCTAGATATATATTGATAATCGGAAGCGGTATTCAGCCGGTTCAGGGGAATCAGTAGCTGAAATTTTGTGGGTTTTTTGTTTAAAAATTTTTTTATTAAGATTTTAAAAAAGAAAAACACAAACATACAAAAAGGAAAAAATAAGAAGAGGGGTAAAAAAGACAAACCATACAAAAACACAACTGTACAGTACAGACATATTAGAGAATAATCGCGTAACACATCGTCGTCTTCCTATTTTATATTTCTGATAATTAAAAAGGAGAAAAGAGTATGTCTAACTATCTAGCTACTAAATTATCAATTAATTTAATTGAATTTGTTATTAACAGTTGCCAATTCTTTCTCAGTTTTTTTGTTTATTTGTTTTCTAACCATTTATAAACCAGTAGCGGAGATGTTGTGAGCCGCCCCGAGTCTTCGGAGAGGGGCGGCATACAAATCTAAGTAATAAATAAATAAGTAATAAATTTTGAGTAGTTCGGGGAACCAGCAAATACCGCCTCTGGCTGGGCCCGCCCTTCCGCTCCCGCCGTTCCCTGTACTATATTCCCTTGGTTTTTACCTCAGCTGATTCACGTGACAGAGCTCTGCCAGGCGCCTCAGCTGAGGTAAACAACAGCCCAGCTCATCAGCGCTGACACTGAGGGCGGTGTTTGAGTGCCGCGCGCGAGTGCAAAGTGTGCGTTAGGTGTGTGCGTCCACAAAGCGCTCTCTCATAAAACCGCTAGGAAAAGATTTGGAATCCCACTGTTGTTAATAACGCTAATCTTCTAACCAGTTTGAGTGACGACAACTGCACATCTCTAAGGGAGATTGTTATGCATCATTTTTAAGTTTTTGGAGGCATACTTAGCCATCAGCATAGCGGTAAAAGCAGTTGTAGATAATTTATCCTGCGTCCTCGGATGAGTCGGTCATGTGAATTTCATTCGTTCAGGGTTCTTTGCCAAATGATCGAAACATTTAAATATGTTAAAGGGTTAAATAAGGTTCAGGAGGGAAGTGTTTTTAATAGGAAAGTGAACACAAGAACAAGGGGGCACAATCTGAAGTTAGTTGGGGGAAAGATCAAAAGCAACGTGAGAAAATATGATTTTACTGAAAGAGTAGTAGATCCTTGGAACAAACTTCCAGCAGACGTGGTAGATAAATCCACAGTAACTGAATTTAAACATGCCTAGGATAAACATATATCCATCCTAAGATAGAATACAGAAAATAGTATAAGGGCAGACTAGATGGACCATGAGGTCTTTTTCTGCCATCAGTCTTCTATGTTTCTATGAGTACATTTTCCTCCCCCCCCCCCCCTTTCTGTCCTTCCAGTTAAAAACCCGAAGCTAACACCTTGGTCTTGCTGTTGGTTGATCAAGCTACTACTCGACGTTGGTCTGCCAGAGAGATGGCGCTCCCATTCCGGAAAGACTTTGACAAATACAGGGAACTTGACGAGGATGAAATTTTGGGCAAGTTGTCTGAAGAAGAATTGAAGCAACTAGAAACCGTCCTGGATGACCTTGATCCAGAGGTGTGTACAATATGGTCCCAATGTTTTCTTAGCATTTCCAAAGTACCTGAAGCCAGGACAAGAAGCAATGGATGGAAGCTACTCAAGGGGACAAGCAACCTAGAACTAAGGAGAACTATTCTATATTCTATTCTATTATCTATTCTATTCTTTTGTTTAATGTTTCCAAATGTAAAATAATGCACTTGGGGAAAAGGAACCCTCAATCTGAGTATTGTATTGGCAGTTCTGTGTTAGCAAAAACTTCAGAAGAGAAGGATTTAGGGGTAGTGATTTCTGACAGTCTCAAAATGGGTGAGCAGTGTGGTCAAGCGGTAGGAAAAGCAAGTAGGATGCTTGGCTGCATAGCTAGAGATATAACAAGCAGGAAGAGGGAGATTGTGATCCCCTTATATAGAGCGCTTGTGAGACCACATTTGGAATACTGTGTTCAGTTCTGGAGACCTCACCTACAAAAAGATATTGACAAAATTGAACGGGTCCAAAGACGGGCTACAAGAATGGTGGAAGGTCTTAAGCATAAAACGTATCAGGAAAGACTTCATGAACTCAATCTGTATAGTCTGGAGGACACAAGGAAAAGGGGGGACATGATCGAAACATTTAAATATATTAAAGGGTTAAATAAGGTCCAGGAGGGAAGTGTTTTTAATAGGAAAGTGAACACAAGAACAAGGGGACACAATCTGAAGTTAGTTGGGGGAAAGATCGAAAGCAACAGGAGAAAATATTATTTGACTGAAAGAGTAGTAGATCCTTGGAACAAACTTCCAGCAGACGTGGTTGGTAAATCCACAGTAACTGAATTTAAACATGCCTGGGATAAACATATATCCATCCTAAGATAAAATACAGAAAATAGTATAAGGGCAGACTCGATGGACCATGAGGTCTTTTTCTGCCGTCAGACTTCTATGTTTTTATAATTTTTTAATTAATTTTTCCCTTTGGGGGGGTCAAACAACCATTTCACGGGGTCACCTAACGACCATGGGAAAAGACAAATTTCCCATAGTGTTAGGAATTAAAGCTTCTATTCTGGTGCCTTGGAAGATATTTTTACAATCCAACCAATCAGGCGCTGGCAGTGGGCATGTCCCTCTGACCTTCCTGCCAATCAGCTTACAGCCCTGTTGGGAGAATTGGCGCTAGACATATGGTTGGGGGTCACCACAACACGAGGAACTGTATTAAGGGGTCACGGCATTAGAAAGGTTGAGAACCACCGCCCTAAAGCCCCTTGACCTTAATTCATTTCTCAGGATACGTTTGGGACTTTATATTGAGCAGCCTCAGAATAAGGGGGACCCGTTTGGTTGACTCTCCGTGTGGTTGTGGTGCGAGAGGGTGGCGCAGTGGTTGGAGTGCAGTACTGCAGGCTGCTTCTGTTGACTTCCGTCTGCCTGCAATTCGGCAGATCGAATCTCACCACCGGCTCAAGGTTGACTCGGCCTTCCATCCTTCCAAAGTGGGTCAAATGAAGAGCCAGATTGTTGGGGGAAAATAGGCTGACTCTGTAAATCACTTAGAGAGGACTGCAAAGCACTGTCAAGCGGTATATAAGTCTTAAATTTTATTTTTTATTTTTTTATTGGATTTGTTTGCCGCCCCTCTCCGTGGACTCGGGGCGGCTAACAACAATAATAAACACAACATGTACAATCCAATAATAAAAACAACTGCAAACCCCTGTTATAAAGCCAAACATACACACAAACATACCATGCATAACTTGTAATGGCCTAGGGGGAAGGAATATCTCAATTCCCCCATGCCTGGCGGTATAAATGAGTCTTGAGTAGTTTACGAAAGACAGGGAGGGTGGGGGCAGTTCTAATCTCGGGGGGAGTTGGTTCCAGAGCGCCGGGGCCGCCAGAGAGAAGGCTCTTCCCCTGGGGCCCGCCAAACGACATTGTTTAGTCGACAGGACCCGGAGAAGGCCAACTCTGTGGGACCTTATCGGTCGCTGGGATTCGTGCGGTAGCAGGCGGTTCCGGAGGTAATCTGGTCCATTGCCATGTAGGGCTTTTGCTATTGTTATTCACCTCTTCCTTTCGCTTCGCAGAACGCCCTCTTGCCAGCGGGATTCCGGCAGAAGGACCAGACTTTGAAAAAACCTGGGGGGCCTTTTGACCGAGAAAAGCTTCTGTTATTTTTGGAAAAAGAAGCCCTGGAGCAGAAAGACGTCGAGGAGGTTGTGCCTTACACAGGAGAAAAGAAAGGTAATGGTTGCACTGAGCCACTTGGCTTGTCCAAGCTCCACTTCCTTACTCTCTGCCTCCCTCTCGTAGGCTGGAGTCATAGACAGGCAGTCCTCAATCACCATAACTGGGACCGGAGGCTTTGCTGCTAACTGAGGCGGTTGTTAAAGAAGTCACGCATATTATAGATGGAGATAATGATTATTATTATTATTATTATCATTATTGTTATTTTAAATAAATATCAGAGAAAAATCGCGTTACACATCGTCGCCTTCCTAGTTTACATTTCTGATAAATTGAAGAGTATCTACGCCTAAATATCTAGCTACTAAATGATCAATTAATCTAATCGAGTTTGTTATTAACAGTTATCAATTCTTTCTCAGTTTGTTTATTTCTTTTGTTTTCTAGCCACGTATAAATATAGTAGCGGAAATTTTGAGTAGTTTGGGGAACCAACAAATACTGCCTCTGGCTGGCTCCGCCCTCTCGTTCCCGCCGTTCCCTGTACTGTACTATATTCCCTTGGTTTTTACCTCAGCTGATTCACGCGACGGAACTCTGCTGTGCGCCTCAGCTGAGGTAAACAACACTGAGGGCGGTGTTTGAGTGGCGATGATGGTGGTGGTGATGATGATGATTATTATTATCATTATTATTATTTTAAATTTATTTATTTATCAGATTTGTATGCCGCCCCTCTCCGTAGACTCGGGGCGGCTAACAACAATAATAAGACAATGTAAACAAATCTAATATTTAAGTTAATTTAAAAACCCTAATTTAAGAAACCAATCATACATACACAGATACCACGCATAAATAAATCCATCATTGCTACACAGTGGCTTGACCGCCTTCCCCTCTTGTTCCAATTTGGGTGAAAGGAACAATGAGACACTGTCGCCTGCGAAGGGAGCTGATGTAACAAGGCTTTCCTTTCACAAGATTGGCATTTGTGATGTAAACTTTCACTGAACTGACAAGGGGAGCTTTGTGGCTAAGAGGTCACGGAGTTCTCAGATGAGTAGAGTATGGGGAAAACACTGGTCCGAGATCCCAGTCAGATAACCCTGGTCCGCGTTGGTAATACTAGCTTGGATGGACCATGTCTGATGAGACAGAATTCAGCTTCCCACCTTCATAGGTCTTCTCAAACAGTTGACATCCATAACCATGGGGGGGTGATTATTGACCCCCTCAGAGAGGGTCCGCAACTTGGGCGTCCTCCTCGATCCACAGCTCACATTAGAGAACCATCTTTCAGCTGTGGCGAGGGGGGCGTTTGCCTGGTGCATCAGTTGCGGCCCTATCTGGATCAGGACTCACTACTCACAGTCACTCATGCCCTCATCACCTCGAGACTCGACTACTGTAACGCTCTCTACCTGGGGCTACCTTTGAAGAATTTTCGGAAACTTCAGATCGTGCAGAATGCAGCTGCGAGAGCAGTCATGGGCTTCCCTAGGTATGCTCATGTTACACCAACACTCCGCAGTCTGCATTGGTTGCCGATCAATTTCCGGTCACAATTCAAAGTGTTGGTTTTGACCTATAAAGCCCTTCATGGCATCGGACCAGAATATCTCCAGGACTTCCTTCTGCCGCACGAATCCCAGTGACCGATTAGGTCCCACAGAGTGGGTCTTCTCCGGGTCCCGTCGACTAAACAATGTCATTTTGCGGGACCCAGGGGAAGAGCCTTCTCTGTGGCGGCCCCGACCCTCTGGAACCAGCTCCCCCCTGAGATTAGAATTGCCCTCACCCTCCTTGCCTTTCGTAAACTCCTTAAAACTCACCTTTGTCTTCAGGCATGGGGGAACTGAAATAACTTCCCCAGGCCTATATTGTTTATAGAGATTTGATTTGCCTTGAGATGATGATTGATGATGGACCTGCCTTGCTTAATTACTTCATCATAATCATAGAAACATAGAAGACTGACGGCAGAAAAAGACCTCACGGTCCATCTAGTCTGCCCTTATACTATTTTTTGTATTTTATCTTAGGATGGATCTATGTTTATCCCAGGCATGTTTAAATTCAGTTACTGTGGATTTACCAACTACGTCTGCTGGAAGTTTGTTCCAAGGATCTACTACTCTTTCAGTCAAATAATATTTTCTCACGTTGCTTCTGATCTTTCCCCCAACTAACCTCAGATTGTGCCCCCTTGTTCTTGTGTTCACTTTCCTATTAAAAACACTTCCCTCCTGGACCTTATTTAACCCTAATCATAATCATAATACAAGAAAAACTTAGCCGATGTCAGGATCTTAAAATCAAACTACGACTCTGGCATAAACCAGTACAGGTGGTCGCAGTAGCAATCGGCACACTGGGTGCTGTGCCAAAAGACCTCAGCTTGCAGAACTAACCAGGTAGTTACAGATGTATTTTGATGTGTTTTTCTGGTTTTTCAAACCAAGCAAAACCGATTCTTGTTTCTCTGCAGAGTTTCCTTAGTAAATAGGATCAGCATTCCCAAATCATTATCGTCAGAATAGCCATGGCTTTTGTGAACAACTGCAGATGTGCTCTTTGGGCAATGCTTGTGTGGCTTATGCGTCAAGGGGGAAGGATCTGGAGGAGTTTTTTGATCTTCTGCCAACTGTTAAGTCATTATTTCCAAAGGCCATAGAGGGTAGGGATTATTATTATTTTTTTAATCCTTGGAGGGAGTAAACAATAAGCTTAAGATTTTTTTCCCTCTTAAAGTATTTGCTCATTACCTGGAAAGGAATCTTAACTTTTCTCTAATGGCAAGCAGAGGTGAGGACCAAGCAAGAGGGATCTTGTCAGCTTTGATTAAACAAAACTTATGTTTCAGGTATGGTCCATTTTGCAGAAGGAGCGGCTAAATTGCATTCTTGATGGGGGTTTGATGCCTGGAAGGGAACAATAGCACAGCTTGGGTTTAAATAGGGTTCAGATGAGGAAACCTATGGTGTCTGCTTCACTTTGAAACTAATTGTCCAGTCTCTGGAAAACTTGCTTCCAAATAGAGCTGACAAAATATTGCACTATTTTATTCTGCTTTAAAAATTAATGAAAGGTTTGCTATTGCTAATAACAGTATGTAGAGTCAAGGGAAAAAAGCAAGGAAGTCTTGTGGATTAGAGATGGCTTAGATCCGACAAAGCATGGAGAGCAAGTGAACTAAACCGCTGGAGGTTTCAACTGATGGTTTAGTTTATTATTTTTTCTTCTTCTTCTTCTTCTTCTTCTTTCTTCTTCTTTCTTCTTCCTTCTTCCTTCTTTCTTCTTCTTTCTTCTTCTTCCTTCTCCTCCTCCTCCTCCTTCTTCTCCTCCTCCTCCTTCTTCTTTTTCTTCTCCTTCTCCTTCTTCTTCTCCTTCTCCTTCTTCTTCTCTTTCTCCTTCTTCTTCTTCTCCTTCTTCTTCCTCTTCTTCTTCTCCTCCTCCTCCTTCTTCCTCTTCTTCTTCTCCTTCCTCTTCTTCTTCTCCTTCTCCTTCTCCTCCTCCTCCTCCTCATTATTATTATTATTATTATTATTATTATTATTATTATTGCAAACTCCTAAAAACCCACCTTTGCGGGGAAATTGATTCCCCCGGGCCGTCCCACTTTATGTATGGTTTGTTTGGGATGTATGACTGTTTTTATATTAAGGGTTTTAAACTGTTTTTTAATCATTAGATTTGTACTGTGTTTTGTTGTTGTGAACCCCAAGTTTTCGGAGAGGGACGGCATACAAATCTAATTATTATTATTATCATTATTATATCAGTACAACACAGCAAACGAGATCACTATGCTGGATTTCGTATTTCATCACCAGTCGGGCACTTCCCAAGCACCTAGGACTGCGTGATGTAGCGGCGAATTATGTTTGCCGATCCCAGTAAAGCGACCTTTTGCAATTGACAGATGGAGATTTTGTCAATTCCAATGGTTTTCAAATGTCCGCTGAGATCCTTTGGCACTGCACCCAGCGTGCCAAGTACCACTGGGACCACTTTCACTGGCTTATGCCAGAGTCGTTGCAGCTCTATTTTTAGATCTTTGTATTTCACTAATTTCTCTAGCTGCTTCTCCTCAATTCTGCTGTCTCCTGGGATTGCGATGTCGATGATCCATACTTTCTTTTTCTCCACGATCACAATGTCTGGTGTGTTATGCTTCAGAATTCGGTCATACAAATCTAATTATTATTATTATTATTATTATCATCATCATCATCATCATCATCATCATCATCATCATCTAGATTTGTATGCTGCCCTTCTCCGAAAACTCGGGGCGGCTCACAGGGTACAAAAGCAACACAACAACAAATCTAATTAATTAAAAGTTAGTACTAAAATCGCATGTATAATAAAAAAAACAGTCAACCAATTCATTCACAACCACACATTACATCTCGTAAACAGAGGAAGGGGGCTTGATCTAATTGCCCCATGCCTGGCGACATAAATGAGTTTGGAGGCTCTTGCGAAAGGCGAGGAGGGTGGGGGCAGTGCGAATCTCGGGAGGGAGCTGATTCCAGAGGGTCGGGGCCACCACAGAGAAGGCTCTTCCCCCGGGTCCCGCCAGACGACATTGTCTAGCCGACGGGACTCAGAGAAGGCTAACGCTTCTTGTCTAAACTCTGTTTGGGCTCCCATCCTAAAGATACTGATCCAACATCGATCACCCCAAAATACAGCACCACAGTTCAGATGTGATTTAGACCAGTTTCCCTACCTTGGCAACTTGAAGATATTTGGACTTCAACTCCCAGAATTCAGGTATCTTTAAGTTGCCAAGGTTGGAAAACACTGATTTAGACTGGTATAATTTTGTCCACTTGGTCGAAGTGCTGAAAAAAAATAAAAACCTGCCCTGATGATAATTGATATTAACACAATGGATAGCTTGATTCAGGCTAATCATGGTTTGTTCAACCAGCCATTGATGAAACTTGTATGCCACCCAATGGCTCTTCCACACATACCCCGCCCAAGAAAATGCCAACCTTTGAGTCTTTTCCCATTAATTGCAATGTTGCTGAAATAGATTCCAGATGCTGCAAACTTTCTTTCTGACATTCCCTCTTAAAGAACAATAATAATCCAGGTTAGAGCCTGCCAAAGCTTGTGACGATGAGCAAATAAATGTACAAGAAACAAAAACCAGATGGTGAAGGGAGTTAAATAAAGAGGGCTACAGCTGTTTGTGTGTGCAATTCCACTTCCTATATTGAGCCAGGCCTGGCCTAGTTTGTTATCATTTAAAATATCTACATTTTGCCTTCCTGCATGTGCCCTAGATCAGTGTTTCCCAACCTTGGCAACTTGAAGATATTTGGACGTCAACTCCCAGAATTCTATTTCTATGCTACGATTCCACGTTCCCTTGTTAACTCGGGGATCACTCTGCATTCTCCTTAACACCATCCTAACCTGCATATTTTTATTTCCTTCCGAACAGGAAAAGTGTTCATTCCTAAACAGAAACCAATACAGTCTTACGCAGAAGAAAAAGTGGCGCTCGATCCAGAACTGGAGGAGGCCTTGACAAGTGCCACTGACACGGAACTGTGTGATCTTGCAGGTTTGTAGGGTTTGTTAAGGTGGGGAGGGGTGGTTTGGCGTGGGAGAGTTGCTTACCGTATTTTTCGGAGTATAATACAGCGGTACCTTGTCTTACGAACCTAATTGGTTCCGGGACGAGGTTTGTAAGGTGAAAAGTTTGTAAGACGAAACAATGTTTCCCATAGGAATCAATGGAAAAGCGAAGAATGCGTGCAAGCCCAAAACTCACCCCTTTTGCCAGCCGAAGCGCCCGTTTTTGCGCTGCTGGGATTCCCCTGAGGCTCCCCTCCAGGGGAAACCGCACCTCCGGACTTCCATGTTTTTGTGATGCTGCAGGGCTTCGCTGGCAGCGGAAGTCCGGAGGTGGGGTTTCCCAGCGAGAGGAGCTTCAGCGAAATTGCAGCATCACAAAAACACAGAAGTCCTCGAAACCCCACCTCCGGACTTCCGTGTTTTTGTGATGCTGTAATTTCACTGAGGCTCCCTTCGCTGGGAAACCCCACCTCCGGACTTCCGCTGCCAGCGAAGCACCTGTTTTTGCGCGGCTGGGATTCCCCTGCAGCATCGCAAAAACACGGAAGTCCGGAGGTGGGGTTTCCCAGTGAAGGGAGCCTCAGTGAAATTACAGCATCACAAAAACACGGAAAAACGGGCGGTTCGCTGGCAACAGAAGTCCAGAGCGGGGCATCCCAGTGGCGGCGGCTTGGGTTTGTAAGGTGAAAATAGCTTGGAAGGAGAGGCCAAAAAAAATCTTAAACCCCGGGTTTGTATCTTGAAAGGTTTGTATGACGAGGGGTTTGTAAGACAAGATATCACTGTACACACTTTTTCCTGCCTAAAAGGGGCTGATAATTTCGGTGTATCTTATACGCTTCATTGTAAGTCTTGCCGGTGGGAAGTGCCACCTATAAAACATTTTACAGAACTTCCAAAGATAATAATAATAATTTATTGGATTTGTATGCCGCCCCTCTCCGTAGACTCGGGGCGGCTAACAACAATAATAAAAACAGCATGTGACAATCCAATAATAAAACAACTAAAAACCCTTATTATAAAACCAAACATACACACAGACATACCATGCGTAACTTGTAATGGCCTAGGGGGAAGGAATATCTCAACTCCCCCATGCCTGGCGGTATAAATGACTCTTGAGTAGTTTACGAAAGACAGGGAGGGTGGGGGCAATTCTAATCTCCGGGGGGAGTTGGTTCCAGAGGGCCGGGGCCGCCACAGAGAAGGCTCTTCCCCTGGGGCCTGCCAAGCGACATTGTTTAGTCAACAGGACCCAGAGAAGGCCAACTCTGTGGGACCTTATCGGTCGCTGGGATTCGTGCGGTAGCAGGCGGTTCCAGAGGTTGTATGGTCCAAAGCCATGTAGGGCTTTAAAGGTCATGACCAACACTTTGAATTGTGACCGGAAACTGATCGGCAGCCAATGCAAGCCACGGAGTGTTGAGGAAACATGGGTGAATCTTGGAAGCACCACGATGGCTCTTGACTGAATCTTTTCCATCTAGCTGTTGGTCAATCCTTGTCTTCCTCCTTTCCCACCAGATTGAGGCTGGCGAAAGTACCCAAGGAGAAGGTGGATTGCCGCTTTCTGCCTCGTTGGAAATGAAAGAATAATGTGCAATAATGATTTTTGCCTTTTCCACCCTCTTTTTTTTTAATTCCAGCCATTCTGGGAATGCACAACTTGCTAAGCAGCTCTCAATTGAAGGATATTGTGGGAAGCAGCAATGGTGTTGGCGGTGTTGGTGAAAGTTTCACAAGTGAGTGTCCAGTTTGAAAGCCTTAACACGAAGCCTGCAGCTTTTTTCACAGTGGGGGATGAACTCCAACGCATGGGACTAAACAGATATACCCCCAAACCAGCATTTGATGTAGTGAATTTCTAAAATTAATTTATAATATAAAATACCAAAATACCGAAGAAAATTGTAGGAAAGATAGGGGAAGGGAAAGTATAAGAAAAAGGAGGACGAACTCACTTAAGAATATTTTATATCAGTATCTTAGATTTGTTTAATATAATCCTTTGCACGAGTTATATTCTCATGTTTTACTACTCAATTTTAGCATATTATACTGCATTTTAACTTATTATTTATTCAAATTCCCTCTATTTTAGCCAATTTTATTGTATTTTAACCAGTCACAGTTTTATGGCGAGCAATGTGGTCCTTTTCCTCGCTTTGATATGGTCGATTGACTAATCAAATAAAGTTGATATTGATTGAAGAAAAAGGAGGGGGGGGAAAGGCATTAACTACAGGCTTCCTTTGGTGCAGTAGAATAAAATAATGACATCCAACCTCAACTTTTTATCTCTACATAATAGTATAAGCTAGCCATTTCTATAACAAGGAATATATTTAATTAGTAAAACCCAAAACCAAAGTTTCATTTTTTTTTCCTACCACAACCACAAAGCCCAGAAGCGGTTTCCAAGTAGAAACAACTTTAGCTTTTGATTAAATAAAATTTGAATGAAAAACCAGTAAGTTAAATATCCTTCATGGGGCTACCTTCATAAAAATAATAATAATAATAATAATAATAATAATAATAATAATAATAATAATAATATTTATTGGATTTGTATGCCGCCCCTCTCCGTAGACTCGGGGCGGCTAACAACAGTAATAATAACAGCATATAACAATCCAATATTAAAACAGTTAAAAACCCTTATTATAAAACCAAACATACATACAGACATACCATGCATAAAATTGTAAAGGCCTAAGAGGAAAGAGTATCTCAGTTCCCCCATGCCTGGTGGGAGAGGTGGGTTTTAAGAAGCTTACAAAAGGCAAGGAGGGTGGGGGCAATTCTAATCTCTGGGGGGAGTTGGTTCCAGAGGGCTGGGGCCGCCACAGAGAAGGTCCTTCCCCTGTATTGCCTGTCTAAAAATTAGTTGGATGACAATGCTCGGAGAAGTGCTGTTGACATGGCTACTCACACACTACCCCAGGATATGATTTAGAAACTGGTTATCTTGAAAGAAATATACATCTTTTAAAATAACCTACTAAATTGCTACTCACTTTCTGAGTTGGTAGTGGTGCAGTGATGTGTGAGCATGAAAAACGTGGGTCATATACTACTTAAAAGCCCCATCCTTTATCAGTTGCAGGAAGATTTGGGTTAGCAGCGACTTTACTTGTAACGGAAATATACCGTAATCAATGCATGGTTTTTTTCCCCCTTCTTAATTCAGATGTAGTTAAAGGTGAAAAAGTAATCCCAGTCTTTGATGAGCCACCAAACCCCACAAATGTGGAAGAGAGTTTGCAGAGGGTTAAAGATAATGATCCTCGCCTTCTTGAAGTAAACCTGAACAATATCAAGGTAAGAATTGTAATTTATGAGAATGATAATTTATTTATTTATTAATTAGATTTGTATGCCGCCCCTCTCCGTAGACTCGGGGCGGCTCACAACAACAATAGAACATATTCATAACAAATCTAATAATTTAAAAACATTTTTTAAAAACCCCATTATTAATCAAACATACATACAAACATACCATACATAAATTGTATAGGCCCGGGGGAGATATCTCAATTCCCCCATACAAAGGTGGGTATTAAGGAGTTTACGGAAGGCAAGGAGGATGGGGGCAGTTCTAATCTCCGGAGGGAGCTGATTCCAGAGGGCCGGGGCCGCCACAGAGAAGGCTCTTCCCATGGGTCCCGCCAGATGGCATTGTTTCGTCGACGGGACCCGGAGAAGGCCAACTTTGTGGAACCTAATCGGTTGCCGGGATTCGTGCGGCAGCAGGCGGTCCCGGAGGTAAGTGCGGCCCTTCACTAGTAACAATGCGGAATTACTCCAAAGTATTATTGTATCCTTGTTTTGAAAGACTTGAAAATTAATAAAAGATTAATAAAAATAAATAAATAAAAGCCTTTTCCCCCTTGACTTCCAGAACATCCCCATTCCAACTCTAAAAGAATACGCCAAAGCCTTGGACACAAATACCTACGTGAAGAGCTTCAGCCTTGCAGCTACTCGGAGCAATGACCCCGTGGCCCTTGTAAGCAAAAAGAACCAGATTTGGCTCTCACAACTGTGTCTTATTATGAGATCATTGGAGATGGGAGCAGGACGCCCAGCCCACTCAACAGATGCTTGTTTACATCTTTTTAATCTTCACACTGCTGTGGGTCTGCTGGAAGCTTGTTCCAAGGATCTACTACTCTTTAAGTAAAATAATATTTTCTCACGTTGCTTCTGATCTTTACCCCAACTAACTTCAGATTGTGTCTCCTTGTTCTTGTGTTCACTTGCCTATTAAAAACACTTCCCTCCTGGACCTTATTTAACCCTTTAACATACTTAAATGTTTCGATCATCTCCCCCCTTTTCCTTCTGTCCTCCAGACTATACAGATTGAGTTCATTAAGTCTTCCCTGATACGTTTTATGCTTAAGACCTTCCACCATTCTTGTAGCCCGTCTTTGGACCCATTCAATTTTGTCAATATCTTTTTGTAGGTGAGGTCTCCAGAACCGAACATAGTATTGGAGACCTCACCTACAAAAAGATATTGACAAAATTGAACGGGTCCAAAGACGGGCTACAAGAATGGTGGAAGGTCTTAAGCATAAAACGTATCAGCAAAGACTTAATGAACTCAATCTGTCTAGTCTGGAGCAGTGTTTCCCACCTTGGCAACTTGAAGATATTTGGACTTCAACTCCCAGAATTCCCCAGCCAGCGTTAGCTGGCTGGGGAATTCTGGGAGTTGAAGTCCAAATATCTTCAAGTTGCCAAGGTTGGGAAACACTGGTCTGGAGGACAGACAGAGGACATTTGTTGATGTTAGCTTCGGAGAGAAAAATAACTCCCTTTTCCCTTGCCCTTCAAATCTGCTTTTGCTATGTGTGCTTTTGTCAATAAAGAGTTTGATTTTACAATGAAATAAGGGACTTTTGAATCGGTTGGTCTGCTCCGAGGGCCGTGCACAGAACGGTATGTGATGAGGCCTGGGTGTCGTCTGTTGTGTGTCCAGCCCAGTGTGGACTTCATTGCTGCTCTTTTTGGTCTCTCGAGGCTTTTGCAGAGATGCTGCGTGCCAACCGGACGCTGAACAGCCTCAATCTTGAATCCAACTTCATCACCGGCACCGGCATTTTGGCCTTAATAGAAGCACTGAAAGAAAACGAAACCTTGACAGAGATCAAAATTGATAACCAGGTAACTAACATCGGTACATCTTACCTGGGGGGGGGGGTCTGAAAGGTGTGCCAGCTGAGCCTTGTTTTTTGTATGCCGCCCCGAGTCTGCGGAGAGGGGCGGCATAAAAATAAAATAAAATAATAAAATAAAATAAATAAAATATAAAATAAAATATAAATTAAAAATTTTGAAAATTCAAAACAATGTTCTTTATCACAAAATGCAAAATAAACTAAAGCACTCTTTTTGTATGGCAAAGAGCACTCGTCCCAAAACAACCAGGTAGTCTGTACAATTTCCCTTAAGCAGTCATTAAGTACTTAGCTAACAGCTGTGAAGAAACTTCACACCCCTTCTTCTTCCAAAGAAGTGAGACACACACACACATACACACACACGGTTTTCCAAGGCATGAAAAAGCAACAAAGTCCAGAAGACACAGGATTCCTGACGAACTCCGATCAGATATTCTTCCACAATGGCCAAACCCACATGCTGCTATTTATAGCAGCAGCCCTAATTCCTGGAGCCCCACCCAAACACAGGTGGCCTCACTTATTTCCTGTAATATGTCCTTACTTGGTCTCTTCTACGCATAATTCTGCGCTTGCGTGGGTCCAAAACGTCTTCATCCGAATCAATGGAAGATAAGGGAGATTGACTGCCTTGGCTGTGTGCCAAGCCCTCCTCTGCCGAGTCACTCCCACCTTCTTCTTCGTCCGAGGAAACTAAACTCTGAACTGATTCTGTCGGCAATAACACAGGCCTGTGACATGTTGAAGTTTCCCCTGCGTCCACCTCCCCATTCCCTGGGGCAGGAGCTGGGCCAGAGACAACCACAACAATTAGTAACTAAATTTTGTGTTATATCATTCTCCAGTGCCACCACCACTTCTTATCTTCTTATCTCAAGACTATTCCTGAGAGCT
Organism: Erythrolamprus reginae; assembly: GCF_031021105.1. Taxonomy (NCBI): domain Eukaryota; kingdom Metazoa; phylum Chordata; class Lepidosauria; order Squamata; family Dipsadidae; genus Erythrolamprus; species Erythrolamprus reginae. Next base: position 7,982,010 of record NC_091959.1, on the reverse strand, counting down.
CTTTTCCTTGCCCAGTGGTGAAATCTATTTTTTTTTTCCTGTGGGCATAGCTCGATGGTCTTTGTTGACTTCTACCTTGGGTGATTTCTGACAGAGGCAGCAGCTCGGGACACACGTAGAAATGGAGATTGCCAAGATGCTTGAAGAAAACACCAAGATCCTTAAGTTTGGCTACCACTTCATGCAGCAAGGACCCCGTGCAAGAGCAGCCGCCGCGATCACGAAGAACAACGATTTAGGTAAGATAAGTTGCGCTCTACTGAATCTCCAATGATTCCTGCTTCTGCTACAAGGGATCCTGCAATAATAAACCATACTTTATTGGTTTTTCTTAAAAGCGATCGAAGTTTCCCGTCAAGAATGATGCGGCTTGGTTTAGTTCGCTAATAATCCCAAAATGGTTTTTTCCTAAAGGTGCATCTGGACTTTCTTGTTTTGTTTTGTATTGGCAGTTCTGTGTTAGCAAAAACTTCAGAAGAGAAGGATTTAGGGGTCCTTATTTCTGACAGTCTCAAAATGGGTGAGCAGTGTGGTCGGGCGGTAGGAAAAGCAAGTAGGATGCTTGGCTGCATAGCTAAAGGTATAACAAGCAGAAAGAGGGAGATTGTGATCCCGCTATATAGAGCGCTGGTGAGACCCCATTTGGAATACTGTGTTCAGTTCTGGGGACCTCACCTACAAAAAGATATTGACAAAATTGAACAGGTCCAAAGACGGGCTACAAGAATGGTGGAAGGTCTTAAGCATAAAACGTATCAGGAAAGACTTTATGGACTCAATCTGTATAGTCTGGAGGACAGAAGGGAAAGGGGGGGACATGATCGAAACATTTAAATATGTCAAAGGGTTAAATAAGGTTCAGCAGGGAAGTGTTTTTAATAGGAAAGTGAACCCAAGAACAAGGGGACACAATTTGAAGTTAGTTGGGGGAAAGATCAAAAGCAACGTGAGAAAATATTATTTTACTGAAAGAGTAGTAGATCCTTGGAACAAACTTCCAGCAGACGTGGTAGATAAATCCACAGTAACTGAATTTAAACATGCCTGGGATAAACATATATCCATCCTAAGATAAAATACAAAAAATAGTATAAGGGCAGACTAGATGGGCCGTGAGGTCTTTTTCTGCCGTCAGTCTTCTATGTTTCTATGTTTTGGAATTAAAGAAATTCCTTGGATGAGAAATGAAAGGTTTTCAAAGGGAAAAAAACCCCCTGAGAAAATCCAGATAACTTTTGGAAAAGCACTTTCAGGCAGTGAAAAGCCACCATGTACCCAAAGCAAAATCTCATGCGATTTCGGCAATTTTTGCTGATATTTTCGCTTCTAACTAAAACTTCTGTTCTGGCGCCTTGGGACATATTTTTACAATCCGACCAAGCAGGCATTTACAATGGGGGTGTCTCTCTGACCTTCCTGCCAATCTGCTTAAAGCTCTGTTGGGAGAATTGGCGCTAGACTTACGGTTGGTGGCCACCACAACACGAGGAACCGTATTAAGGGGTCACGGCATTAGAAAGGTTGAGAACATAGAAACATAGAAGTCTGACGGCAGAAAAAGACCTCATGGTCCATCTAGTCTGCCCTTATACTATTTTCTGTATTTTATCTTAGGATGGATATATGTTTATCCCAGGCATGTTTAAATTCAGTTACTGTGGATTTATCTACCACGTCTGCTGGAAGTTTGTTCCAAGGATCTACTACTCTTTCAGTAAAATAATATTTTCTCATGTTGCTTTTGATCTTTCCCCCAACTAACTTCAGATTGTGTCCCCTTGTTCTTGTGTTCATTTTCCTATTAAAAACACTTCCCTCCTGGACCTTATTTAACCCTTTAATATATTTAAATGTTTCGATCATGTCCCCCCTTTTCCTTCTGTCCTCCAGACTATACAGATAGAGTTTATTAAGTCTTTCCTGATACCTTTTATGCTTAAGACCTTCCACCATTCTTGTAGCCTGTCTTTGGACCCGTTCAATTTTGTCAATCTCTTTTTGTAGGTGAGGTCTCCAGAACTGAACACAGTATTCCAAATGTGGTCTCACCAGCATTCTATATAGCGCGATCATAATCTCCCTCTTCCTGCTTGTTATACCTCTAGCTATGCAGCCAAGCATCCTACTTGCTTTCCCTACCGCCTGACTACACTGTTCACCCATTTTGAGACTGTCAGAAATCACTACCTCTAAATCCTTTTCTTCTGAAGTATTTGCTAACAGAACTGCCGATACAATACTCAGATTGAGGATTCCTTTTCCCCAAGTGCATTATTTTACATTTGGAAACATTAAACTGCAGTTTCCATTGCTTTGACCATTTATCTAGTAAAGCTAAATCATTTACCATATTACAGACGCCTCCAGGAATATCAACCCTATTGCACACTTTAGAGTCATCTGCAAATAGGCAAACCTTCCCTACCAAACCTTCCCCTATGTCACTCACAAACATATTAAAAAGAATAGGACCCAGAACAGACCCTTGTGGCACACCGCTTGTAACCTGACTCTGCTCAGAATACTCGCCATTAACAATAACACTCTGATGTCTATCACTGCTCTAACACAACTGTTCTGAACTGGAAAGCAAAATAATAAATCTGGCTTTTGTTTGGGGTTTAATTTTCAGCGTCTTTGAGAGAGCCAGTTCTGCTCTCCTTCTCTCTGCGTCTCCAAAATTATATTCCAGGATATTCCAGGATTGTTGAATCTCTCTCTCTCTCTCGTACTTTGTTCTTTTCTCCTTTTTTTCTTTCACCCTTAGCCTGGCGTCTGGGAGTTAAAATCTCTGTCGGTCTCCTTGCAATCTCTTCAGCCCTGAAGTTTCTGGCAAAATTCTCGCAAATGTCCACTTGGCATTAAGCACTTAAGGGAGAAAAGTCTCTTGGAAAAGGTTGCTTGATTGTGTCTTTGCATGCTTCTCACACAAGCCTTGCATGAGTTTTTCATCCTGCTTTTTCTGTGGTTTGCTCCTGCACGAAGTCTCCTGCTCGGGAGCGGTTTCAGCCGCTGCTGGTGTTGTGGTTTGGCATGGCAGGGCTGTGGAGCATGGGTGGCAGAGCATAGAGAAGCAGGAGCTTTCCTGGGGCGAAAGGTACAAATCAGGTTTCTGCTGCAGAGATTAACACAATTGGTATATTTAACGATAGTGAAGAGGGATTTCATTTGGTGCCTCTTTGTTCCTTTCATTGTTCCTTAACAGCGTTTTTGTTTTAAAAGTTAACGATATTTTTTTTGTTTAATGCTGAACTAAATCTTAACTTGGTTTTGTTTTTAATCCCAGCACCATCCATTTCCTGGTCCTTTTGGGGTATCCCACTGGATTGCAGGCAGTCCTCGACAAATGACTTCCATTCTGCCGTATGAGTCCCAGCGACCGATTAGGTCCCACGGGGTCGGCCTTCTCCAGGTCCTGTCAACTAGACAATGTCGCTTGGTGGGGCCTAGGCGAAGGGCCTTCTCTGTGGCGGCCCCTGCCCTCTGGAATCAACCCCCCCCCCCCGAGATTTGCACTGCCTCCACCCTCCTTGCCTTCTGCAAGAGTCGGAAGACTCATTTATGTCACCAGGCTTGGAGCGATTAAATCTTAGCTCCCTGCCCGACGAATGTTTGTATGATTGTTGTTTGAATGGGTATGATTGATTTTTAACAGAATAGGGGATTTTAGACCAGTCTACTTAGTTTGAATTAACTGTATTCCATTGTATTCTATTGTTTTTATATGTTGTAAGCCGTCCTGAGTCCTCAGAGAGGGGCGGCATATAAATCAAATCAATCAATCAATCAATCAATCAATAAGGGAGCAGAAATTCCACTGCTTAAGCAAGCGGTCACTTCGAAACCACCGCCGAGCGAACGGCCGCGAGTCGAGAACTATCTGCAATCCCTCCCTTGCGATGAATGGAACGCGATGACTCCATGCCAAAGTTAACTCTTTCTCTTTTCTCTTTTTGTCCCTCTGTTCCATCTCATGGACAGTCCGCAAGCGAAGAGTGGAAAGCGACCGTCCATAAACCCTCCGGCCATCGGAAGAGGAGAGATTCTGGACCTCGGTCAAAGGGCGCCCACTTCTTCAGCCACCCCAAGATTTCTCCTTACTTGCATAGAAGGGAACAGACTGGAATTCACATTCCTCTTTTTTGTTCATACGGTTGAGCGTGTAAATATATATATATATATGTATGTATCTTCCTCTCTCTATATATATATTTGATAAAAGTTATATTACTAGCCCTGGTAATCCAATACACGGTTTGAAAACCTGCCAGCCCCCATCTGTCCCCAGGCTGATTCCTTTCTGTTTCAAGAACTTTTGGGGCAGATAAATGCCAATTCTATGACCTTGGTGGCACAGAAGCGGTAGATCAACAGCTACTGTTAAGGAGGCAAAGTGTTTCAAATTCCCTCTTGAGAGAAAACGGTCCAGTACGAAATAGGGAATTCTAATATAAGCACTGAAGCATCAAGCCAATATTTCATGTGTATCATGGAGGGAATTTTTTCCCCCAAAACAAAAAGGGAAACAATTATTTCCGTCTATGTTGCAGTGGCGCGCACTGCTCTGGCTAATGTTTGTCTTGTCGCTCCATTCCGGCCCATCCAAAATGAAGATAGTGTGGTTGTTGTTGTTAATTTCAGGGTTGCTTCGGCTGCTGCTTATTTCCCCTCTTCGTGGTGGAAACAAATTGGTGCTGGGTGCCTTAAAGTTGGGCAGCTTATTTCTCTATGAATTTGCAGAACACACATTGCTCTGTCCTGTCCAGAGTGGTTGTATTTATATAGATATTTTCCCTCCTATTTCATCAGCATAGTGTTGGGTTCTGCTTCTCGGTATTTAAATACGTGTGTGAGAGAGAGAAAGAGAGAGAAAATATATTTGTGTATATAAATTGCAGCATTTCAGGCTTTTAAAATGTAACCCAACATTCTGGCCCATTGCAGGCAGTGCTTCCTAAGCCCTGTTTCTATGGGTTGAAAAATATCTAGTATTTCGCATCCTCAGTCACTTTGAGAGATATGGACTTCAATTCCCAGAATGCTTCAGCCAGCATGGCATCACTAGCTGGGGAAGTCTGGGAGTTGAAGTCTTAAAGTGACTAAGGTTGGGAAACACTATCCTACAAATTTAACACGTTCTGGCCAGCCATGGTCTGAGATACTGTTGCAGCTTCTCCCTGATGCCTGTCCACAGCTAGGTAGAGAAAAATTACCCTTTTTGAATTTCCCAGTGTGTCCTGTCACACCTAATTTATATAGCTTGTCGTTGTGGCATCTGAGGACAGGGGTAGGCAAAGTTGGCTCTTCTAAGACATGTGGACTTCAACTCTCAGAATTCCTGAGCTAGCATGATTGGCTCAGGAATTCTGGGAGTTGAAGTCCGCAGATCATAGAAGAACCCATTTTGCCTACCCTTGTCCTAGGACATTGTCGTAATAAGTCCTCAGCCTGCTGTTCCTACTTCAAGGTGAGCCTGAGATGGAACACATATCAATGGCTGTTGGAAAGGATCTTGCCTGTTTGCCTGAAGCTCTCTTGGAGCCATCCCATAATAGGCACAATCGAGATGCGCCTCAACTGAGTGTGCAAAGGGGAATCCTTCATTTTAAAATAGCGATGTGGCACACACTGGACTGCAGCAAAAGGCGAGTCCAGGATTTTGAAGATTTGAGATTTACTAGAAAGCAAACATTATGTAGGTCAGTGTTTCCCAACCTTGACAACTTGAAGATATCTGGACTTCAACTCCCAGAATTCCCCAGCCAGCAAATTCTGGGAGTTGAAGTCCAGATATCTTCAAGTTGCCAAGGTTGGGAAACTCTGATGTAGGTAATGCTGCCCCACGGCCCTTACTTCCTAATGAAGAGACGCTTACCATTCTGTCCCAAACAACTTTTCTGGCTTGGTAGGAAAAGTGTAAATCAGGGATCTCACTTTGGATAGGATATGATAATTCCCCCCACCGTCTTTTTGTGGTTCTTGTTCCTGTTTCCCCCTTGTTAAAAACCGAGAATCCTGCAAACACCTTGAATTGGGTGGTCCACCACTGCAACTTGTTCTTTTGGGGTCACCTGATTCACTTCAAATTTTGAACATGTTTCTAAATAATAAAAATGTGTTAAAAAGATTTTTTTAAAAAAAAAATTCTTGCAACAGTTGGAATTAAAGAGATGTTTTTAAAGGCTACAAACCGAGCTTCATTATTACTGTGAAATATTGTCTTGTGTGAGCACCCACTCTTATAAATCCTTGCTTTTGATTTGTGACAATTTCATTCTCTGTAGTCACTCTATAGCCCATGAGGCTGGCCTTGGGAAAATTAAGGGGAAGCCAATAAAATATAAGCAATAACACAACATAAGGGCAAGTGTACCCATTTTGTATGTATAATAGGATTCACAGAGGAAGACCAGCTTTATTTAATATCTGAACTCCAAAAATATTTTTAAGAACAGCTACATACGTTATGCTTCCAGATAGATAGATGGATGGATGGATGGATGGATGGATGGATGGATGGATGGATGGATGGATAGATGGATGGATAGATAGATGGATAGATAGATGGATAGATAAATGGATAGATAGATAAATGGATAGATGGATGGATGGTTAGATAGATACAGTAGATACATAGAAATCTATCCCTTTAGCACTAAGGTTAGGTCTCCATTACCTAGGTGAGGAAAATGAACATCTTCAACAGATTCGTAGTGCATTGATATGTTTAGGAGGATGCTGACAATATTTCTGATGCAAATAATAACATTTCTATGCTACGAACTGTAACATGTTTTGGTTGAAATTCCCATTGGAAAAAAGAAAACCCCAAGAACAGACGTTTCATTCCAAACTCAGACTGTACACTGTTATTAATATAATAAAAATATTAAAAAGCTCTTTTGATTATTATGACCACGGTACAGGTATTTTCCCTTCCCATAATTGATAAAATTGAACGGTCCAAAGATGGGCTACAAAAATAGTGGAAAGTCTTAAGCATAAAACCTACCAGGAAAAACTTAAGGAACTCAATCTGCATAGTCTGGAGGACAGAAGGGAAAGCAGGGACATGATCGAGACATTTAAATATGTTAAAGGGTTAAATAAGGTTCAGGAGGGAAGTGTTTTTAATAGGAAAGTGAACACAAGAAGAAGGGGGCACAATCTGCGGTTAGTTGGGGGAAAGATCAGAAGCAACGTGAGAAAATATTATTTGACTGAAAGAGTAGTAGTTGCTTGGAACAAACTTCCAGCAGAGGTGGTAGATAAATCCACAGTCACTGAATTTAAACATGCCTGGGATAAACATAGATCCATCCTAAGATAAAATACAGGAAATAGTATAAGGGCGAATTAGATGGACTATGAGGTCTTGTTCTGCTCTCAATCTTCTATGTTTCTAAGAAGTTTCTTGGATGAGAGGCGAAATGTCTTCAAAAGAAAAACGAGAAAGTCCAGTTGCCTTTGGAAAAAAAGCACTTTTTTTTTCTAATCGTGCGGCTCTACAATTTTTATCTCTATGGAAAATGACATTTTATCTGACCGCCTTTTCTCAACCAGAAACGCCTAGCCATGGATCTATTAAAAGTAAAGAGGTGCAACCCTGATGTCGTGGCAAGCTGGAAAAGCAACCGACGGTCGACCCGCCCATCACTCGGAAGGGATATATGAACACGTGTCTCAGAGGAAAGCTAAAAAACCGTGGAATCGACTTGTCGCACGAATTGCAAGAGGGAAAGTCTATCGCTGCGAGGAAGCCCGCCTCTTCCGCTCCAGGGTCTGGGTCGCGGCCCGGAGACGTCATCGAACGGCGCCGTTTCCGGGATCACCCACCGCCGGCTCCGTGGCTCTGGCCTGGGGATTGATTGGGCTCCGTTCAGCATGGCCGACTTAGAGGAGCTCTTCGGCAGCGACGCCGAAACGGAACCCGAGCAGAAAGGTGGCGGTGGAGAGGGGGGCAAGGGAGCGGGTGGCGCATGCGCGGGACCCCGCCCCAATTTGGAAACGCCGCCCGAGAAGTTTTCGGGGCTCCTCTTTTTCACCTTTTCTTCCTTTCCTTCCCTTTCCTTCCTTCACGTTCCTTTCCTTTTCTCTTTCCTTCCCTTCCTTCATCTCCCTCCTTCCTTTCTTATTTTCCCTTTTCCTTTCCCTTTTCCTTCCTTTCTTTCCCTCCTTTCCTTCCCTCCCTTCCTTCCTTCACGTTCCTTTCCTTTTTCCCTTCCTTCACCTCCCTCCCTCCTTTTTTCCTTCCTTTCTTATTTTCCTTTTTTCTCTCCCTTTTCCTTCCTTCCTTCCTTCCTTCCTTCCTTTTCTTTCCCTTTCCTCCCTCCCTTCCTTCACGTTCCTTTCCTTTTTCCCTTCCTTCACCTCCCTCCCTCCTTTTCTTCCTTCCTTTCTTATTTTCCTTTTTTCCTTTCTTTCCTTTCTTCCTTTTCTTTCCCTTCCTTCCTTCCTTCCTTCCTTCCTTCCTTCCTTTCTTTTTCCTTTCCTTTTCCTCCTTTGAGCATATTCAGAGGGCCTTCCGTTGTAACCCACCTTTCAGGGTTCTAGTTAGCAGGCAGGTGTATTGGGAATGCGCACTTTCTTGAGTAATATAAAAAGGCAGGATAAAATACAGGTCGCAGTATAAGGGGGAAACTTGGTGGATCAGCACAACCATCACAAAAACATATATGATAGGAAAAAAACCTTGCTTTTTCTAATGAAATAAAAATGAATTCTTTGCGGAGCTCACGCGACATTTTGTCACCCTGTACTTAAAGGACTCTAAAACCTTGAATGTTTGGAATATGGACCTAAACTTTTGCGCACCTCGGTTTTATACCATAAGGAATATATGTGCAAAGTTTCATTGAAATTGAAAGTGCTCGAGTGGGTCCAGTTGACAATGAATGACCCAATAGAGTACAGTGTTCCCTCGATTTTCGCGGGTTCAAACTTCGTGAAAAGTCTATACCACGGTTTTTCAAAAATATTAATTAAAAAATACTTCGTGGTTTTTTTTACCCTATATCACGTTTTTTCCCACCCGATGACGTCATATGTCATCGCCAAACTTTTGTCCGCCTTTAATAAATATTTTTTTTAATAAACTTTAATAAATAAACGGTGAGTAATAATCTAAATGGTTGCTAAGGGAATGGGAAATTGCAATTTAGGGGTTTAAAGTGTTAAGGGAAGGCTTGTGATACTGTTCATAGCCAAAAATAGTGTATTTACTTCCGCATCTCTACTTCGTGGAAATTTGACTTTCGCGGACGGTCTCGGAACGCATCCCCCGCGAAAATCGAGGGAACACTGTATGCTTTCCTTCAGGCAAAAAGAAATGCAGTCATTGAAAAGTGATGTTGTTTTGTTGGGTTTGTAAGAAATCCGATTCTGATTAATATTGTGCGTTTTCTCTGTATTTTTTGGGCTAGATTCTGATTCCGGATCTGACTCAGAATCAGGTCGGGAGAACAACGGCTCTCTTAGTAACATTTCCGGCAGCGAGAGCGACCGAGAGGACGATCCAGATGTTGTAAAACCCAACAATACAGAGTTGTTCGGTGAAGATAGTGAGGACGATGGCATGTCTCACCACAGCGCCGTGTCTCACCACAGTGACGTGTCTCACCACAGTGACGTATCTCGCCACAGCGACGTGTCTCGCCACAGTGACGTGTCTCGCCACAGCGACGTGTCTCGTCACAGCGACGTATCTCGCCACAGCGACGTGTCTCGCCATAGCGACATATCTCGCCACAGCGATGTGTCTCGCCACAGCGACATATCTCGCCACAGCAACGTGTCTCGCCACAGCGACATATCTCGCCACAGCAATGTGTCTCGCCACAGCGACGTGTCTCGCCACAGCGGCAGTGACAACCAGTCAGAACGATCCTACATTCGTTCTGAAGGCACGGCTCACTCTGACCACGAGGACAATGACCACTCGGAGATCGAGCAGCACAGTGGCTCAGAAATTGCGCACGATGACGAAGAGGAGGACGACCACAGGTCGGAAGACGGCAGCCGCCACTCCGAGGCGGAAGGGTCTGAGAAAGCCCATTCCGAGGATGAAAAATGGGCTGGCGAGGACAAGAGCGATCAGTCGGAGGAGGATGAGAAGCTCCAGATTTCGGATGACGAGGAGCAGATGCCGCATTCCGACGAGGAGGAAGAGAAAAACTCGGATGACGACGAGAGGCCCCGGATCTCGGGCCGCAAGGAGAGGATGGACCAGTCGGATGAGGAAGATGAGAGGCCCCAGGTTTCGGACGAGGAGAAGCTCCAGAACTCGGACGACGAGGAAAGGCCGCGGAATTCCGACGAAGAAAACATGCTGAACTCGGAGGATGAGGATGACAGGGCGGCCCACTCGGAAGACGAGAAGCTGCTCAATTCCGACGACGAGAGGCGTCAGCATTCGGAGGACGAAGAGCGGCGTTTGTCAGAGGACGAAGAGGAACGGGAGCACAAATCGGGTAAACGAAATAATAATAATAACAATAATTTATTAGATTTGTATGCCCCCCCCCCTTTCTCCGAAACATAGAAACATAGAAGTTTGACGGCAGAAAAAGACCTCATGGTCCATCTAGTCTGCCCTTATGCTATTTTCTATATTTTATATTTATAGTATACACTAATATTCCTCTTTCTCTTATTTCTGTCACTTGGTCTAGCTTTTAATCATGTCATACTTTATTTAATAATATGCACATTAAGCCATAGCATAATTATTCAACTATTCCCTATTATATCTTGTTACTGCTTTTATTATCATCGTGTATACACTAATATTCCTCTTTCTCTTATTTCTGTCACTTGGTCTATCTTTTAATCATGCCATACCTTATTTAATAATATACATATTAAGCCATAGCATAATTATTCAATTTTTCCCTATTATATCTTGTTATTGCTTTTATTATCATCGTGTATACACTAATATTCCTCTTTCTCTTATTTCTATCACTTATTCTAGCTTTTAATCACGTCACACTTTTTTAAAAAAACAACAACACCCTTTTCTGTCTTTCCTATCTAACTTTTAGTTCGTGTCACCTACCTAAAAAGAAAAAAAGAGAGGAAGGGAAAAGCAAATCATAACAACATTATGCAGGTTACTAATGATCGTATTCTCTAGCACAGTGCTTTTCAACCAGTGTGCCGCGGCACACTAGTGTGCTGCGAAACATGGTCGGGTGTGCCGCGAAGCTCAGAGAGAAAGAAAGCAAGAGAGAGAGAAAGAAAGCAAGAGAGAGAGAAAGAAAGCAAGAGAGAGAAAGAGAACAACAGAGAGAGAGAAAAAGAGGAAGGAAGGGAGAGAAAGTGGGAGGGAGAAAGAAATAGAGCGAAGGGGAGGAAGAGAGAGAGAGAGAATTTTTTTGTCCAAAGTTTTTTTAGCCGCCCCCCCACCCCACCCCGCTCAATGTGCCCCAGGGTTTCGTAAATGTAAAAAATATGCCGCAGCTCAAAAAGGGTTGAAAATCACTGCTCTAGCATTTTGAGGGCTCCAGCTGGAAAGGTTGGTCAGGGAGGGTGCGTGAACCCTGGATGGAGGGCTAACGAAATTTCTGCTCTCACAGTATCGCCTAGAATCAGTGACAGTGACGATGATATTCCCCAAACAAAGAGCAAGAAGCGAATTGCATCCGATTCCGAAATGGAAAGCGACATGGAAGGACAAAAGAGTAAGCCACCTTCCTTTCTCCTCTTCTGTTTGGATTGTGCTTTGGTTTGCAGTGGCAAGTGACTCTTCTTCCCTTCCAGTGGTCCAGCGTAGAAACACTATCCAGGCTCAACTGTGTGTTTTTAGCCCCCCCCCAAAAGTGTCATAGGTTGTTATTATTATTATTATTATTATTATTATTATTATTATTATTTATTAGATTTGTATGCCGCCCCTCTCCGTAGACTCGGGGTGGCTCACAACAGTAATAGGACAATATATAACAAATCTAATAATTAAAAGTCACTAAAAACCCCTTATTAAAAAAGAAACATACACACAAACATACCATGCATAAACTGTATAGGCCCGGGGGAGATGTCTCAGTTCCCCCATGCCTGGCAGCAGAGGTGGGTTTTAAGAAGTTTACAAAAAGCAAGGAGGGTGGGGGCAGTTCTAATCTCCGGGGGGAGCTGGTTCCAGAGGGTCGGGGCCGCCACAGAGAAGGCTCTTCCACTGGGTTCCGCCAGTGTTGTAAGCCACCCTGAGTCTAAGGAGAAGGGCAGCATAAAAGAGAAGGGCGGCATAAAAATTGAATGAATGAATGAATGAATGAATTATTATTATTATTATTATTATTATTATTATTATTATTATTATTAATTAGATTTGTATGCTGCCCCTCTCCGTAGACTCGGGGCGGCTTACAGCAATGATAAAAACAATACATAATGACAAATCTAATAGTGAGAATCTAAAATAACAATAATACATTTAAAAAGTCTGAAAAAATATATAAAAACATACATACAGTCATATCATACACAAAAAACTACATAGGCAGGGGGAGATGTTTCAGTTCCCCCACGCCTGACGGCAGAGGTGGGTTTTAAGGAGTTTACAAAAGGCAAGGAGGGTGGGGGCAGTTCTAATCTCTTGGGGGAGTTGGTTCCAGAGGGTCGGGGCCGCCACAGAGAAGGCTCTTCCCCTGGGGCCCGCCAACCGACATTGTTTAGTTGACGGGACCCGGAGAAGGCCCACTCTGTGGGACCTAATCGGTCGCTGGGATTCGTGCGGCAGAAGGCGATCTCGGAGATATTCTGGTCCAGTGCCATGAAGGGCTTTAAAGGTCATAACCAACACTTTGAATTGTGACCGGAAATTGATCGGCAGCCAATGCAGACTGCGGAGTGTTGGTGTAACATGGGCATACTTAGAGAAGCCCATGACTGCTCTCGCAGCTGCATTCTGCACGATCTGAAGTTTCCGAACACTTTTCAAAGGTAGCCCCATGTAGAGAGCATTACAGTAGTCGAACCTCGAGGTGATGAGGGCATGAGTGACTGTGAGCAATGAGTCCCGGTCCAGATAGGGCTGCAACTGGTGCACCAGGCGAACCTGGGCAAACTCTTCAAAGGTAATGTTTCATGGAGCTCTTTGGGTGGGTGGGGCTGTAAGGATGCTCATGTGTTTCTGTATGATTATTCTTCTGTTCAACCTCCCGCTTAAGGTAACAGAGAAACAATGGACCTGTTTGGAGGGGCAGATGACATCTCTTCAGGAAGTGATGGAGAAGACAAACCGACAACACCAGGGCAGCCTATTGTGAGTAGAAGTCTCAGACTTTTGGGAAAGTATAGCCGCCTCTATCACGACAGGATTCGGGTCCTGTAATTCTAAAGATCGGATGCTATGCCGTCATTCTGTTGTAATGATAATTCCCAGCTGCTTTTTGCAGAGATCACTGAGAATTAATCTTGAGCTCCATTACCGTATTTTTCAGAGTATAAGAGGCTCCGAATTATAAGAGGCACCTAGCTTTTGGGGAGGAGAACAAGAAAAAATAATCTGCCTCCCAGCAATTTTCCTCCTTGCAACAAACAGCAAACAGCCTGTTTCAGTAGTGCCCCGTTAGTGTCGATCCCCTTTAAGGAAAGGCTAGCAAGATACCATGGTTTTAGGATATAATATACACCCTAAAAGAGGGTGGGAAATGTCGGTGCATCTTATACACCGAATACAGCCATTTTTGGCCTCCCAAAGCCCCACTCCCACACCCCACAACAGGGGTTTTGGGCAAAAACTATGGTGTTTTTGCCTTCCCCCAACCCCCAGAAGGGTTCTGCAGACTTCCCAGACCCTTTCCACACCCCATTTTTGCAAAGAAACAGGTGAAAAATGGGCCTCCTTTTTTGCAAAAACAGTGGTTTTGCCTTCTCCTAGTGCCCAGAAGCATTCTGCAGACTTTCCTGACCCATTGCGTGCCCCCATTTTTTGCAAAAATGGGTCTGTTTTTGCAAAAAAATGGGGTGCACAGAGGGTTTGGAAGGCTTGCAGAGTGCTCCTGGGGGCCGGGGGGAGGCAAAAAACTTTTTTTCCTTACTTACTGTTCTGTCGGGCTCTCTGGTAGACTCCTCCCAAAAATTCACAGGCACAAATTTCAGACACACACACGTTTGAAAATTCAAAACAATGTTCTTTATAATGACAATTCACTTAAACCAAGCCCTCTTTTGGTATAGCAAAGAGCCCTCGTCTCCAAACAAACTGGTAATTTGTACAAGTCCCTTATCAGTTCTGTGATACTTAGCTTGCAGCTGTGAGGCAATTCACAGTCCTTCTTTCACAAAGTGAAACACACTTTGCTCTGGTTTAGTTTCAAAGCGGGGAAAAATTAGCATACAAAAAGTCAAAGTCAGTAAAGCAGTCATGAAACACAACGATCAGATAATCCTCCACAATGGCCAAACCCACAGGCTGCTCTTTATAGCAGCCTCACTAATGACCACAGCCCCACCCAACCACAGGTGGCCTCATTTTCTTTGATAATAATCTCTCAGTTGTTGCTGCCTATGCATCCCTCTCCGCATGCATGGCTGTATCATTAACTCTTGTTCTGAATCCAAGGAGGAGCTAGATAATTGATCTCCTTCTGAGCTGTCTGCCACTCTCTCCTCCTCCCTGTCACTCATGTCTTCTTGGTCAGAGGAGCCTTCATCAGCAGATTCCACCAGGGGCAAAACAGGCCTGCAGCATGTGGATGTCTCTCCCACATCCACAGTCCTTGGGGCAGGAGCTGGGCCAGAGCTAACCACAACACTTACCTCTTTGAAATCTTGGTGTGTCTTATACACCCAGGCGTCTTATAGTCCGGAAAATACGGCAATTCTTTGCAGCTGTTTTACTTCCTTATTTAGCAGGAAGCCAACCTTTGCTTCCTTCCTCCAGCTGTTATTTTAAGCGCAACTCACGTTGAGTACGCGCACCAGAGTTCTCAGCCGGAGAATGAATAAGAAAAGACCTGAAAGCACAAATAGACGGAGGGATATTCAACTCCCTTCGTTTCGCCACTGATTTGGGGTTGTTTTTTCCCCCCCTCTCCTGGGTTAGGACGAGAATGGCTTGAATGAGGACCATCAACAAGAACCTATCCCTGAAACACGAATAGAAGTCGAAATTCCGAAAGTCAACACGGATCTAGGAACTGACCTGTATTTTGTCAAGCTTCCCAACTTCCTCAGTGTGGAACCCAGGTAAAAGAGGGGGAAGGAGGGAATCATAGAAACATAGAAACATAGAAGACTGACGGCAGAAAAAGACCTCATGGTCCATCTAGTCTGCCCTTATACTATTTCCTGTATTTTATCTTACGATGGATATATGTTTATCCCAGGCATGTTTAAATTCAGTTACTGTGGATTTACCAACCACGTCTGCTGGAAGTTTGTTCCAAGGATCTACTACTCTTTCAGTGAAATAATATTTTCTCATGTTGCTTTTGATCTTTCCCCCAACTAACTTCAGATTGTGTCCCCTTGTTCTTGTGTTCACTTTCCTATTAAAAACACTTCCCTCCTGGACCTTATTTAACCCTTTAACATATTTAAATGTTTCGATCATGTCCCCCCTTTTCCTTCTGTCCTCCAGACTATACAGATTGAGTTCATGAAGTCTTTCCTGATACTTTTTATGCTCAAGACCTTCCACCATTCTTGTAGCCCGTCTTTGGACCCGTTCAATTTTGTCAATATCTTTTTGTAGGTGAGGTCTCCAGAACTGAACACAGTATTCCAAATGTGGTCTCACCAGCGCTCTATATAGCGGGATCATAATCTCCCTCTTCTTGCTTGTTATACCTCTAGCTATGCAGCCAAGCATCCTACTTTCTTTTCCTACTGCCGGACCACACTGCTCACCCATTTTGAGACTGTCAGAAATCACTACCCCTAAATCCTTCTCTTCTGAAGTTTTTGCTAACACAGAACTGCCAATGCAATACTCAGATTGAGGATTCCTTTTCCCCAAGTCCATTATTTTACATTTGGAAACATTAGACTGCAGTTTCCATTGCTTTGACCATTTATCTAGTAAAGCTAAATCATTTACCATATTACATAATCATAAGTCAAATCTGGGAAAATGCATGTACTCCTTGATATCTTATCAGGAAAGACTTAATGAATTCAATCTGTATAGTCTGGAGGACAGAAGGGAAAGGGGGGACATGATCAAAACATTTAAATCTGTTAAAGGGTTAAATAAAGTTCAGGAGGGAAGTGTTTTTCATAGGAAAGTGAACACAAGAACAAGGGGGAACAATCAAGTTAGTTGGGGGAAAGATCAGAAGCAACGTGAGAAAATATTATTTGACTGAAAGAGTAGTAGATGCTTGGAACAAACTTCCAGGAGACGTGGTTGGTCAATCCACAGTAACTGAATTTAAACATGCCTGGGATGAACATATATCCATCCTAAGATAAAATTCCTGGAAATAATATACTGCTCAAAAAAATATAGGGAACACTCAACTAACACATCCTAGATCTGAATGAATGAAATATTCTCATTGAATACTTTGTTCTGTACAAAGTCAAATGTGCTGACAACATGTGAAATTGATTTGTCAACCAGTGTTGCTTCCTAAGTGGACAGTTTGATTTCACAGGCGTTTGATTTACTTGGAGTTATATTGTGTTGTTTAAGTGTTTTCCTTTACTTTTTTGAGCAATGCATAAGGGCAAACTAGATGGACCATGAGGTCTTTTTCTGCCGTCAATCTTCTATGTTTCTATGATATACGACCGCAATCAAGTGCTAAAGCCAGAGCGCTAGGGTCACTACCCTGGCCATCCTGGTCCTTCTGAGGTCAAACATAACCCTGATTTGGCCCTCAATGAAATCGAGTTTTGACACCCCTGGCCTAGAGTGAAAAAAATCCTGACTGCCTTTGTGCAATTTTATTGTGTCTCACAGGCCTTTCGATCCTCAGTATTACGAAGATGAATTTGAAGACGAGGAGATGTTGGATGAAGAAGGCAGGACGAGGTTAAAACTGAAGGTAGGGCTTTTGAATTCTGGGCGTTCCTCTTCCCTGTACATTCATTCATCTATCTATCTATCTATCTATCTATCTATCTATCTATCTATCTATCTTATCTATCTATCTATCTATTCTATCTATCTTATGTTATCTATCTAATCTATCTATCTATCTTATCTATCTATCTTTCTATCTATCTTATCTATCTATCTTATCTATCTATCTATCTTATCTATCTTATCTATCTATCTAATCTATCTATCTATCTAATCTATCTATATCTATCTATCTATCTATCTATCTATCTATCTATCTATCTATCTATCTATCTATCTATCTATTGGATTTGTATGCCGCCCCTCTCCGTAGACTCAGGGCGGCTAACAACAGTAATAAAAACAGCATGTAACAATCCAATACTAAAACAACTAAAAAACCCTTATTATAAAACCAAACATACATACAGACATACCATGCATAAAATTGTAAAGGTCTAGGGGGAAAGAATATCTCAGTTCCCTCATGCCTGGCGGCAGAGGTGGGTTTTAAGAAGCTTACGAAAGGCAGGGAGGGTGGGGGCAATTCTAATCTCTGGGGGGAGTTGGTTCCAGAGAGCTGGGGCTGCCACAGAGAAGGCTCTTCCCCTGGGTCCCGCCAAACGACATTGTTTAGTTGATGGGACCTGGAGAAGGCCCACTCTGTGGGACCTAACTGGTCGCTGGGATTTGTGTGGCAGAAGGCGGTCCCGGAGATAATCTGGTCTTTGCTTGCCTGGCTGCGTGGGCATCCTCTTTGGTCCTTTTTTTGTGGGGAGAGGTAATTTTTTTTTTCTTCTGCAATCACATGTACAGAAAATAGATACCATTAATTTTAAATTAATTTACAATATATCATTTTTGCAGTTTCGGTACACATAAATTAACCAATGCCACTTCCTTACCATTTGACATCTGAACCAAAAAATAATTATTCCAATTCCTTATATGATAAGAAATTTTAAAAAAACTGTTAGCCAATATACATTTTGTTGTGGTTGGCTCTGGCCCAGCTCCTGCCCCAGGGAATGGGGAGGTGGATGCAGGGGAAACTTCAACATGTCACAGGCCTGTGTTATTGCCGACAGAGTCAGTTCAGAGTTTAGTTTCCTCGGACGAAGAAGAAGGTGGGAGTGACTCGGCAGAGGAGGGCTTGGCACACAGCCCAGGCAATCAATCTCTCTTATCTTCCGTTGATTCAGATGATGACGTTTCAGACCCACGCAAGCGCAAAATTATGCGTAGAAGAGACCAAATAAGAACATATTACAGGAAATAAGGGAGGCCACCTGTGTTTGGGTGGGACTCCAGGAATTAGGGCTGCTGCTCTAAATAGCAGCATGTGGGTTTGGCCATTGTGGAGGAATATCTGATCGGAGTTCGTCAGGAATCCTGTGTTGCTAGACTTTGTTGCTTTTTCACACCTTTGAAACCAAAGCAGAGCAGCGTGTGTGTGTGTGTGTGTCTCCCTTCGTTGGAAGAAGAAGGGGTGTGAAGTTTCTTCACAGCTGCTAGCTAAGTACTTAACGGCTGTTTAAGGGAAATTGTACAGACTACCTGGTTGTTTTGGGACGAGTGCTCTTTGCAATACAAAAAGAGTGCTTTGTTTATTTTGCATTTTGTGATAAAGAACATTGTTTTGAATTTTCAAACGTGTGTGTGTCTGAAATTTGTACCCTTGAATTTTCGGGAGGCTCCTATCAGAGACATTCCCATTGGACAATTTTAGAACTTAGCCAATTTAGAACTTGGCATTCTTTTGTTGCTTATTTAATGAATTGTCAACTGTTTTCTGTATTTATTCATAATAATTAATATTTATAATTGTATAGCACTAGTTTTATACCTTATATAGTATTAATTGTATTTTACAGCCCGGCAGAACACATTTTGGGCTGTTACTATTCTTAATCACATCAAATTAATTAGATCATAACCTTTCAATTTTCTCAAGATCTCCTCCGCATCAATTTTCATCTATGCTTTAAACCCTCTTCCTTAATAATAAAAGAATAAAAAAGAAAAAAGGACATTAAGGGAAAAGAAGAGGAGCAAAAATTTCCAGTTACCTCCAGCTGCAATCCTCTTTGTATACTTTTGTGCCTTGAAAGGTGGAGAACACAATCCGTTGGCGAACTCGCAAAGATGAGGAAGGTCAAGAGGTCCGAGAAAGTAACGCCCGGATCGTCAAGTGGTCTGATTCGAGGTAAGTTGATGCTTGGAAAACTGCGGAGCTTAAAACGCATTTGAGGGTGGAGGGTAGAAGAGGTTGTTCTTAGGTGTGATCCTCCTCTTGGTTTCAATTCTTGGGTCCCATTAATTGAAAGCAGGGGAAAACTTGAGATTGTCTTGAATTGCACCAACTAATTTAGGAGTAGAGTAGAGTAGAATACCCTGTTTCCCCGATAGTAAGACACCCCCGATTGTAAGACGTATCGGGGGTTTCAGGGGGGTCGGCTAATATAAGCCATACCCTGAAAGTAAGACATATGTCTTACTTTCGGGGAAACACGGGGGTATTGCCGGGGGGGGAGCCCGATGACATCGCTTCCAAGCTCCCCGCGCGCCCCTCGCCGCGGCGCCACCGCCTCTTCCCCGGCTTGGCAAAGCGAAGGACGGCGCTGGTCCGAAGCGAGCCGAGCGGGCGGCGGCTTGCAGCGAAGGCGCTCGTCCCAGCAACCGAGTCCTGCCGAGGCTCGGCTGCAAGCGGCCAGCGAGGCCGACCGGCTC
Organism: Erythrolamprus reginae; assembly: GCF_031021105.1. Lineage (NCBI taxonomy): Eukaryota > Metazoa > Chordata > Lepidosauria > Squamata > Dipsadidae > Erythrolamprus > Erythrolamprus reginae. The sequence continues at coordinate 7,962,266 of NC_091959.1, read as the reverse complement.
CGAGGCGAGCGGCCGGAGCTGCGCCCTCCTTCGCTCGCTTCCTTTCCGGCAGGCAGGTGGGGCTGCCCAACTGCGCAGAGCGGCTCCTCCCCTCCAGACACACGCTTCCCCGACACGCGTCTGTGGCTCCACTCGTGCACGCCGCTTGGAGCCCTGAGGTTGAACTTGGAAAAGGGCTCACGAGGCTCCTGTCCCGTGGTTGCCCTTCTGGACTCTGGGGAGATGCCTTCGGGAACGCGACCCTTTCCATTTTTTTCCAATGTAAGACATACCCCGAAAGTAAGACGTAGTGGGGCTTTTGGGGGTAAAAAGAAAGTAAGACACTGTCTTACTTTCGGGGAAACACGGTAGAAATAGAATAGAATATAGGATAAGATTAATAGAATTAGGATTAGGACAGAACAGTACAGGATAAGATTGGAATGGAAGTATAAAAATAGAATAGAACATAAATGGAAATAGGAATAGAATAGAATTAGAATAGCGTAACAGCATAATATAGAATAGAATATAAGATAGGATTAATAGAATTAGGACAGGACAGGATAAGAAAGAAGATAGAATGGAATGGAAATATAAAAATAGAATAGGAATAGGAACAGAAACAGAATGGAAATAGGAATAGAATAGAATTAGAATAGCATAGCATAGCATAATATAGAATAGAATATAAGATAGGATTAATAGAATTAGGATAGGACAGGACAGGATAAGAAAGAAGAGAATGGAATGGAGTGGAAATATAAAAATAGAATAGGAATAGAAACAAACAGAATGGAAACAGGAATAGAATAGAATTAGAATAGCGTAGCATAGCATAGCATAATATAGAATAGAATAGAAGATAAGATTAATAGAATTAGGATTAGGAGAGAACAGTACAGGATAAGATTGGAATGGAAATATAAAAATAGAATAGGAATAGAAACAGAATGGAAATAGGAATAGAATTAGAATAGGGTAGCATAGCATAATATAGAATAGAATATAAGATAAGATTAATAGAATTAGGATAGGACAGGACAGAAGAGGATAAGAAAGAAGATGGAATGGAATGGAAATATAAAAATAGAATATAATAGAAAAAGAATGGAAATAGGAACAGAATAGAATTAGAACAGCAAACCATAGCATAGTGTAGTTATGACTGAGATATGGATGAATGTAACTGAATGGTTTTTAAGACATGGGTCATTAGGGTCGCTTAAATTGGAGTTTAGTATCTCTAATAGGTTTTAGGTTTTGAATTGGTCTAGTTTTAACTTCAATTTCTGTTATGCTGCCCTAGGTCTCCGGACAAGGGCAGCCTAGAATTCGAGATACTAAATAAAACAAATAGCATAGAATAGTTGGAAGGGAAACTATTGGGCAGGAAACCCTACACCACCTCAGACGAATGATTATCCAACATCTTAAAAACTTCCGGTGTTGGAGCATTCGCAACTTCTGGAGGCACGTTGTTCCACTGGTCCATTGTTCTAACTGTCAGGAAATTTCTCCTTAGTTCTGTTGTGGTTAGCTCTGGCCCAGCTCCTGCCCCAAGGAATGTGGAGGTGGAGGTGGGGGAGACATCCACATGCCGCAGGCCTGTTTTGCTCCCAGTAGAATCTGTCGACGAAGCCTCCTCTGACCAAGGAAGCGTGAGTGACAGGGAAGAGGGGAGTTTGGCAGGCAGCCCAGGAGGAGGTCAATCATCTGTATCATCCTTGGATTCTGAACAAGAATTAATGACACATCCACGCATGCGTAGAGTGATGCATAGGAGACAACAACTGAAGGATTATTACAAGAGAAAATGAGGCCACCTGTGGTTGGGTGGGGCTGCTGTAATTAGTGCTACAGATAAAAGTGCAGCCTGGTGTTTTAGCCTCATGGCAGTTTATCTGATTCATTGTTTCGTCAAGATCGTGGTTTTTTGCTGTTCAGGATTGAGTGTGTGGACTCTCTGGACTTTAGAATTGGACTCAATTTCCCAGTTATTGGGTGAGCAATTGGATTGCATTTCACCTGTGCCTTGTGTGTACCAGAAAATCCCTTTGACATTTAAAAAGGGAGCTGTTTCTGTTTTTCTGTTTATAAAAACTTTTGGGTTTTCCTTTTATCGTGTGGTGTGTGTCTTCCTGGACTAATTACCCTGTAATTACGGGCGGTTGAAACACGCCGGCAGAACAAGTTCTAGATTGCTTCTCTTCCTTATCAGTTTATCAATCGATAATAGAATAGAATAGAATTTTTATTGGCCAAGTGTGATTGGACCCACAAGGAATTTGTCTTGGTGCATATGCTCTCAGCGTACATAAAATAAAATATACAGTACATTTGTCAAGAATCATGTGGTACGACACTTAATGATTGTCATAGGGGTCAAATAAGCAATGAAGAAGCAATATTAATAAAACTCTTAGGATATAAGCAACAAGTTACAGTCATATAGTCAACATGGGAGGAAATGGGTGATAGGAATGATGAGAAAAACTAGTAGAATAGAAGTGCAGATTTAGTAGAAAGTCTGACAGTGTTGAGGGAATTATTTGTTTAGCAGAGTGATGGCGTTCGGAAAAAAACTGTTCATGTGTCTAGTTGTCTTGGTGTGCAGTGCTCTGTAGCGACGTTTTGAGGGTAGGAGTTGAAACAGTTTGTGTCCAGGATGTGAGGGGTCAGTAAATATTTTCCCCACCCTCTTTTTGACTCGTGCAGTATACAGGTCCTCAATGGAAGGCAGGTTGGCAGCAATTGCTTTTTCTGATTCTCCTCTGAAGTCTGTGTCGGTCCTGTTGAGTTGCAGCACCAAACCAGACAGTTATAGAGGTACAGATGACAGACTCCATGATTCCTCTCTTTAACCTCTCTTTCTGAAGCATGTCCTTACATTTGGGGAACGAAGTCTTCGATGTGTACAAGGCACCCCTGCAGGGAGACCACAACCATCTTTTCATCAGACAAGGAACGGGGCTTCAGGGACAGGCCGTCTTCAAGACAAAATTGACCTTCCGGTAAGCGCGGGAATCTTTTACGGCCCGTGGTCCTTTTTCCTTCCAAAAGGCGCCTTCCCTAAGCGAAAAGTATTCTTTCAACTCGGTTCGTTTTGTCACAGGCCACACTCCACAGACAGCGCCACCCACAGGAAGATGACCCTCTCGTTGGCTGACCGGTGTTCAAAGACGCAGAAAATCCGTATTCTGCCGATGGCGGGTCGTGATCCCGAGTCCCAACGCACGGAAATGATTAAGGTACACATTTATTTATTTATTTACTTACTTACTTACTTACTTATTTACTTATTTAATTATTTATTTACTTATTTACTTATTGATGGATTGATTGATTGATTGATTGATTGATTGATTGATTGATTGGATTTATATGCCGCCCCTCTCCGAAAACTCGGGGCGGCTAACAGCAGTCGTAAACAGTGTACAATAATATCCAATACTAAAAGCAAATTAAAAACCCCTTAATATAAAAAACCAAACATACATACAAACATACCATGCATACAATTGTAAAGGCCTAGGGGGGAAAAGGAATCTTAATTCCCCCATGCCTGGCGGCAAAGCCAAGAAACAAGGCAGCCACAATTCGCAGTCCGACTATGGAAGAGGAGAGAGGGAAAGGGACAGGAGTTTAAGGATGAGGTTTGATTAAAGGACCGCCTTCTGCGGCACGAATCCCAGCGACCAGTTAGGTCCCACAGAGTGGGCCTTCTCCGGGTCCCATCAACTAAACAATGCCGCTTGGCGGGACCCAAGAGAAGAGCCTTCTCTGTGGCGGCCCCGACCCTCTGGAACCAGCTCCCCCCAGATATCAGAGTTGCCCCCACCCTCCTTGCCTTTTGCAAGCTCCTTAAAACACACCTCTGTCGTCAGGCATGGGGGAATTGAAATTTTTTCCCCTTCCCCCTAGACTTATAGAATTTATACATGGTATGCTCGTATGTATGATTGGTCTCTTAAATTGGGGTTTTTTAGATTACTTTTTAATATTAGATTTGTTCACATTGTTTTCTTTATTGTTGTTAGCCGCCCCGAGTCTTCGGAGAGGGGCGGCATACAAATCTAATAAATAAATAAATTTTGGTGCTGGCCTTGAAATCAGGAGACAGTGAGTTCTAGTCTTGCATCAAATAAAAGCATCAAACAAATGAACGCTAAAAAAATTTTCCCCAATATATTTTATTAATTTTTAAAATAGACAAAACTGACAAACATACATTTAACATAAAAATGGGGTTGTAACTACCCCGCTTATTCTAGAAGTAAAATTTCAATACAGAAAAAGAGTACATTTAAAAAATACTTAAATTCAACTTATTACTTTAAATGAAAATAAGAAATTTGTTTTACCTTATATAATAAATTTTCATACATAAACTAAACCTAACATAACTCTTAAATCATAACAATACTAATTCTAATATAAATCTTAAATCATAACACTGCTAATATAATTCTCTTATTTATTTATTTCTTATTTTAATATTTCTTCTTATTTATCCATATATACACTTTATTCCATATCTCATAATATTCTGTTTCTTCTTGGTCATTTAACCGTTAAATTTAGCATTCAGACGGACAAATGGATGCTAAATTTTATTTGCACAGGGGACACCACTTGTGAGCCAAGGTAGGCTGAGCACCTGGCTCCAATTCGGAGATGACTACGGTTAATTATTTCAATCTGGGTGTCTTTTAATCCGGATTCCGTCCCCTGACACAGAAACCGAGACAGCCCCTCCGGCTTCTGTTCTTCTCTCCCGCAGAAAGAGGAGGAGAGGCTGCGAGCGTCCATCCGCCGGGAATCCCAGCAGAGGAGGATGCGCGAGAAGCAGCACCAGCGAGGCCTGAGCGCCAGCTACTTAGAGCCTGACCGCTATGACGAAGAAGAAGAAGGGGAGGAGGCCATCAGCCTGGCAGCCATCAAGAACCGATACAAAGGCGGGATACGAGGTAGGCTACTCCCGCTCCCCTCTTGACTTCTTCCAACCCGCTGCTCCCGGGACCAAAGCCCGTATGGCTAACCTACGGGAACGCCGCCTGCCGCATGAATCCCAGCAACCAGTTAGGTCCCACAGAGTGGGCCTTCTCCAGGTCCCGTCAACTAGATAATGTCGGTTGGCGGGACCTAGGGGAAGAGCCTTCTCTGTGGGGGTTCCGGCTCTCTGGAATCAACTCCCCCTGGAGATTCGTACTGTCCCCACCCTCCTCGCCTTCCGCAAGAGTCTCAAGACTCATTTATGCTGATTAGATTCCCCTGGCCAAGAGAAATTTGATTGAATGGGAATTATTGTTTTTTTTAAACGGTTTTTAGTTTTAGATTTTATATTTAATTAATTGGACCCGAAATGTTATATATTGTTTTATTATATGTTGTGAGCTGCCTTGAGTCCTCAGAGAGGGGCATCACAAAAGTCAAACAAACAAACAAACAAACCAGTACCTTGAGAGAGGCGCCAAGTTGGGGAAGCCTTGATCTAATCCAACGGCCTACAGGTGACGTGGTCATCCGTCCTTTTCCTCAATAGCCGTTTGCTTTTTTGCAAACATTGCAGCCTGGATTCTTTCTTTCTTTCTTTCTATCTATCTATCTATCTATCTATCTATCTATCTATCTATCTATCTATCTATCTATCTATCTATCTAATCTAGCTATCTAGCTATCTTTCTAGCTATCTTTATCTTTCTTTCTATCTATCTATCTATCTATCTTTCTAGCTATCTTTATCTATCTAATCTATCTATCTTTCTTTCTAGCTATCTTTATCTATCTATCTAATCTATCTTTCTATCTGTCTATCTATCTATCTATCTATCTTTCTAGCTATCTTTATCTATCTAATCTATCTATCTTTCTTTCTAGCTATCTTTATCTATCTATCTATTTATTTAATTAATTGGATTTATATGCCGCCCCTCTCTGTGGACTCGGGGCGGCTCACAACATGTCAACAATAAAACAGCGTACAAAATACAATTAGATCCACTTAATATAAGTAGTGTAAAACAGTATAAAAGCTGAATATCAAAAATCATTCATTCAATACAAACCAAACATACCAGGCATTCAGTGGCCAGAGGCTCGGATCTAACGGCCCCAAGCCTGGCAGCATAAATAAGTTTTCAAGTTCTTAGGAAAGGCAAGGAGGGTGGGGGCAGTGCAAATCTCTGGTGGGGCCCCGGCCCTCTGATTTCAGAGGGCCGGGGCCCCCATAGAGTAGGCCCCGCCAAACAACATTGTCTACTTCAGTGTTTCCCAATCTTGGCCACTTGAAAATATTTGGACTTCAACTCCCAGAATTCCCCAGCCAGCAAATTCTGGGAGTTGAAGTCCAAATATCTTCAAGTGGCCAAGGTTGGGAAACACTGGTCTAGTTGACGGGATCTGGAGAAGGCCGACTCTGTGAGACCTAACCGGGCGCTGGGATTCATGCGGCAGGAGGCGGTCCGTAGGTAATTTGGTCCAATCCCATGTAGGGCTTTATAGGTCATAACCAACAGTTTGAATTGTGTTCAGGAACCGATTGGTAGTCAGTGCTTTTAATGCTTTTCATTTGGAATACTGTGTTCAGTTCTGGAGACCTCACCTACAAAAAGATATTGACAAAATTGAATGGGTCCAAAGACGGGCTACAAGAATGGTAGAAGGTCTTAAGCATGAAACGTATCAGGAAAGACTTCATGGACTCAACCTGTAAAGTCTGGAGGACAGAAGGAAAAGGGGGGACATGATCAAAACATTTAAATATGTTAAAGGGTTAAATAAGGTCCAGGAGGGAAGTGTTTTTAATAGGAAAGTGAACACAAGAACAAGGGGACACAATCTGAAGTTAGTTGGGGGAAAGATCAAAGTAACATGAGAAAATATTCTTTAACTGAAAGAGTAGTAGATCCTTGGAATAAAGTTCCAGCAGACATGGTTGGTAAATCCACAGTAACTGAATTTAAACATGCCTGGGATAAACATATCCATCCTAAGATAAAATACAGGTTGGTAAATCCACAGTAACTGAATTTAAACATGCCTGGGATAAACATACTGTATATCCATTGTAAGATAAAATACAGGAAATAGTATAAGGGCAGACTAGATGGACCACGAGGTCTTTTTCTGCCGTCAATCTTCTATGTTTCTATGTTTCTAATTTATACCTTCTGCTGTGTTCCCTTCACTATTAATGTGTTTGCTTTTCCCTTGTTCCTTCTCTCTTTTTTTGCACTTATTTGCTTGTACAAATAAGCTTATCAGTATCATTCATCGCATTTGCTTTGTGGAGGTTTTCCACGCTTGGGTTGCCCAGCAAAGGTCCCGTCATTGCTTATTCCAACCTGGTCTTTAATGCCCAGTTTCTGAGCTGCAACTCGGGAGATCTAAGGTTTGTTTTCCAGCCTGGACTTTGGCACGTAATGCGTGTTTTTTCTCTTGCAGAGGAGCGCGCTCGGATTTATTCTTCAGACAGCGACGATGGTTCGGATGAGGAGAAAACTCAAAGGTTGCTCAAAGCGAAGAAACTCAACAGTGACGAGGTGAGAAAATCCAGACGGAGCTGGACACTAGTTGATAGCTCGCTGGGGAACAGCAATTCCGTTGTCCTAAAATCTGTGTTTCTATGTTTCTATGTGACTTGTTTTCAACTGATTTTTGGCGTCTGGATCCCAAAATAACCACCGTTTTTGTCTATCACGTCAACTTTTTAAACTACAGGATACCTTCAAAAGTCATGAAAATTGAAGGTATCCTGTAGGAGAAGCACAATTATTTTGGAAGTAGATTCCCAAATAACTCAGTCATTATTACAATTTATGGTGATACATTTAGCAGCTTCTGGGATAGAAAGAGAAAACCACAAGTAACATTGTGAAAAGCCCAATTATTTGCCCATAGAATACTTCCACTATCTTGAGGAAATCTAATATTCAAAAAGATTTAAAACCAATCCTCAATTAAGATTCTAGGAAAAGATTTGGAATAAATTGTCTGAGAGTAAAATGTTCTGGCTTTGGGTCAACAGTTTTCTATATGCACATTATTATTATTATTATTATTATTATTATTATTATTATTATTATTATTAAAATTTTCCTTCATCTGGAACGCATTTATACATTAGTATCTCAGCTTTTTTTAAACTACAGGATACCTTCAAAAGTCATAAAAATTGTCCATATAAAGGACATGTAAAGTAAAAACTTGCGAAATATACTGTTTACAAAGAATAATAAAAATAAATACCTCCGAGACCGCCTTCTGCCGCACGAATCCCAGCGGCTGATTAGGTCCCACAGAGTTGGCCTTTTCCAGGTCCCGTCGACTAAACAATGTCGTCTGGCGGGACCCAGGGGAAGAGCCTTCTCTGTGGTGGCCCCGACCCTCTGGAACCAACTCCCCCCCACCACTCTCCTCGCCTTTCGTAAGTTATTAAAAACTCATCTTTGCCGCCAGGCATGGGGAAATTAACACATACCCCAATTGTTAAGGTTGGTGTATGGTTTGATTGGATTGTATGATTATTTTATTTTATTATAAGGGTTTTAAATTGTATTTTTAAAAATTGGATTTGTACATTGTTTATGTTGTTGTGAGCCGCCCCGAGTCCTTGGAGAGGGGCGGCATACAAATCTAATATAATAATAATAATAATAATAATAATAATAATAATAATAATAATAATGTCTACGGAGAGGGGCGGCATACAAATCCAATAAATTAATAATACGAATCCCAGCGACCGATTAGGTCCCACAGAGTGGGCCTTCTCCGGGTCCCGTCAACTAAACAATGTCGGTTGGCGGGCCCCAGAGGAAGAGCCTTCTCTGTGGCGGCACCGGCCCTCTGGAACCAACTCCCCCCGGAGATTAGAACTGCCCCTACTCTTCCTGCCTTCCGTAAACTCCTTAAAACCCACCTTTGCCGTCAGGCATGGGGGAACTGAAACATCTCCCCCTGGGCACGTTTGATTTGTGCATGGTATGTCTGTGTGTGTCTGTTAGCATATGGGTTTTTTAAATATTTAAATATTTTAAATTTGTCTGATTGCTTATGATTTGTTTCTACATGTTGTGAGCCGCCCCGAGTCTTCGGAGAGGGGCGGCATACAAATCTAAGTAATAAATAAATAAATAAATTAATAATAATAATAATAATAATAATAATAATAAAGAATTTATTGATTCTGCCCCGAACTGAACTCCTAGTAACTGTGGTCTTCAAACTGTGATAAAATATGTTTGATAAATTGCATCAAACAGATAAGTGTCTTGGCAAATCCAACTAAATCAACAACAACAACAACAAAACATTGCTTAGAACAGAGGTCTTCAAACTCGGCAACTTTAACACTTGTGGATTTCAATTCCTAGAATTCTGGGAATTGAAGTCCGCAAGTCTTAAAATTGCCAAGTTTGGGGACCCCTGTAATAACAGATAATGGAAAGATTGGGGGGGGGGTTGTTTCCCTCTTTTTCAAGCTATCAACCTATTTTTCAACTTCACCACAGAGTGGCGCTTCAGCATTAAAAAAACCACAAACCCACAGCACACGTGACACAAACGTTGTGGCATATCCAGGCAGTTGCCGCATACAAATCTAACTAAACTAAACTAAACTAAAATGAATAAGGTCCAGGAGGGAAGTGTTTTTAATAGGAAAGTGAACACAAGAACAAGGGGACACAATCTGAAGTTAGTTGGGGGAAAGATCAGAAGCAACGGGAGAAAATATTATTTTACTGAAAGAGTAGTAGATCCTTGGAACAAACTTCCAGCAGACATGGTCTTAGACTTGATGACCCGCATGGTCCCTTCCAACTCTAACAATAAATAAATAAAAATAAAATAAATGGTTGGTAAATCCACAGTAATTGAATTTAAACATGCATGGGATAAACATATATCCATCCTAAGATAAAAATATAGGAAATAGTATAAGGGCAGACTAGATGGACCATGAGGTCTTTTTCTGCCGTCAATCTTCTATGTTTCTATGTTTCTATAAATAGCAGAAATAATGTTATAGGAAACTGATAGTGTTATAGAACTATAATAGTGTTATAGGACTGATAAACAGGAAATAGATTGAGCTGGAATTTCCTCCCCAAATCCTATCGTTCATCTGAAATTCTTTTTTCTTTTTCTAATTGCAGGAGGGTGAGCCTTCAGGTAAGAGAAAGGCCGAAGATGACGAAAGGGTCAGCAAGAAGCAGAAGAAATATGTGATCAGCGATGATGAAGATGAGGATATGTAAAGGGCATAGACTCTGAACTTGGGTGATAGTTGTTGTTATTGGGTTGTTGTTTTTTTAAGATATAGAGACTTATATTGTTCTTTTCCAACCATGTGTAAGTAGATTCCGGGAAGATTGGGGTGGGAGCGATGCTTGCATTAATGATATTAATGTGAATAAAACTTTTTGTGGGATTTTTTTTTTTTTTTTTTTTTAGTGTCATGGAATTCATGTGTGTCTCCGGTGACCGTTTTTAAGTGGTGAATCTTCCGTCTTAAGATAAGTGTTCTACCCTTGTCACTTAACAACCAGGATGGGCAGAGATTACTCCTGGCCGTAATAAACTGAGAATTAACTTGACCAAAAATGGTCAAGGACAGGGTACCAGCAGCTCTCCAGCTTCTGTCAGCCCCAGGCAGGCTATTTGTTGGTTGGGGATGATGGAACCTGATTGGAGTTTGAAGATAAAACCCGTTCAATTGATAAAATTGAACGGGTCCAAAGACGGGCTACAAAAACGGTGGAAGGTCTTAAGCATAAAACTGATGAGGAAAGACTTCATGAACTCAATCTGTATAGTCTGGAGGACAGAAGGGAAAGAGGGGAACATGATCGAAACATTTAAATATGTTAAAGGATTAAATAAGGTTCAGGAGGGAAGTGTTTTTAATAGGAAAGTGAACACAAGAAGAAGGGAGCACAATCTGCGGTTAGTTGGGGGAAAGATCAGAAGCAACGTGAGAAAATATTATTTGACTGAAAGAGTAGTAGATGCTTGGAACAAACTTTCACCAGACTATACAGATTGAGTTTATTAAATCTTTCCTGATAAGTTTTATGCTTAAGACCTTCCACCATTTTTGTAGCCCATCTTTGGACCCGTTCATCGTTGTTATAAGTTATAGGAAATATACTGGCGACGTTAAGAAAACAGTAATAACGTAATAACCGAAATGCTTCTATATCAGACACTTAATGCCAGTGTTTCCCAATCTGGGCAACTTGGAGATATCTGGACTTCAACTCCCAGAATTCTGCTTTATGCAATGGAGCAAAACTAAGCATATTTTTAGAATCGGCGCATCAAACTCCATAAAACAGACTGTTTTACTTTTGCTGGTGATTTTGCGTTGACCAGTGTTGTATGTTTGACCTCTCCCTCCTTCAGGGTCAGTCTGGTCATCTCCTACCCTGCGCTTATCCAGAGTTTTCCCTCGTTCCAGGTCTATTCATACCACCCTTCCTGCTGGGAGCTAAAAGTCTCCCTTAAAACAGGGCAAAGGTGAAGTGACAGGACAGGCAGATTATCAAGATGGGTTTCTATCAGGTTTATTTTTGTGTGTGTGTTTACAACGTCTAGATAAGGCCCTTCAACCTGAAGGTCACTTCCTTAACACTCTGAAATCTTGCCCCGTGCCAGACGTCGCGATGTCAGTACATCCTGTCTTGAGCGGTGGAATAAAATCACCCCATCGATGTTGCCTTGAAAAATAGCCACGATAACAATGGGAGGGGAAGCGTTTTATTGGTTTGGGAATCTCTATAATCTCTTAAGCAACCCTGCGTTGAACTGAATCCCAGCACCATTCCAACCAAGGGCAACGCTCCCATCGGCAGTCCCAGCCCTTCATTCCATCTGGGAGACTAACAAAACTCATTTTCCATGATAATTTTTTTTTTCCAGATTCTAACGGTTCGTGTTGCCTCTTACAAGGAGAATTGTATGTTTTGGAGAAAGGAACGAAGCAGTGAGCCAACAAAACATAATTTAAGCTCTTTTACCCCCACTCCCCTCCACCCAGTTTCTTTTCGTATGATGGAAACAGGGCCGGAAAAGGTGGGGAGGAACACCCCTGTGGGGCCTCTCTAGGAATGTCCTGGGAGGATACAGGGCTGGAAAAGGCAGGGAGAAGCCTCCATGGGGCCTCTCTAGGAATGTCCTGGGAGGAAACAGGGTCGGAAAAAGCGGGGAGAAGCCTCCTTGAGGCCTCTCTAGGAATGTCCTGGGAGGAAACAAGGCCGGAAAAGGCGGGGAGAAGCCTCCGTGGGGCCTGTAGGAATCTCCTGGGAGGAAACAGGGCTGGAAAAGGTGGGGAGAAGCCTCTGTGGGGCCTCTAGGAATGTCCTGGGAAGAAACAAGGCCAGAAAAGGCGGGGAGAAGCCTCTGTGGGGCCTGTAGGAATCTCCTGGGAGGAAACAGGGCTGGAAAAGGTGGGGAGAAGCCTCCATGGGGCCTCTAGGAATGTCCTGGGAGGAAGCAGGGTCGGAAAAAGCGGGGAGAAGCCTCCTTGAGGCCTCTCTAGGAATGTCCTGGGAGGAAACAAGGCCGGAAAAGGCGGGGAGAAGCCTCCGTGGGGCCTGTAGGAATCTCCTGGGAGGAAACAGGGCTGGAAAAGGTGGGGAGAAGCCTCTGTGGGGCCTCTCTAGAAATCTCCAGGGAGGAAACAGGGCCGGAAAAGGCGGGGAGAAGCCTCCATGGGGCCTTTCTAGGAATCTCCTGGGAGGAAACAGGGCCTCCATCCTCCCTGTGGTTTCCCCAATTGCACGCATTATTTGATTTTACATTGATTCCTATGGGAAAAATTGCTTCTTCTTACAAACCTTTCTACTTAAGAACCTGTTCACGGAACAAATTAAGTTCGTAAGTAGAGGTACCACTGTATACTATTTAATTCTATGTATTTATGCCATATGTGTACATTCATAATACACACAGGCACACAAAAATAGACATTATCTAGTATTTAAACTGTATGTGTATGTACACACATGCAAGCACAGCTCTTCTAAAACTTATAAAAATTCAACCTCATTTACTGCAATAGGAAAAACGTAGCCAGAGCCCAGAAAGGGGGGGGGGGGAATTCAATTTTTTTCTACCGGTTTTGCATACCTGACTGTACCTGTAGGAGCCCATCACTAAAGGGGGATGCACTATGCGTGAGAAATGAGCCGGAGTGGCGCAGCAGGTAGTGCTGTACTGCAGGCCACTGAAGCTGACAATAGATCTGTAGGTCAGCGGTTCAAATCTCACCACCGGCTCAACGTTGACTCAGCCTTCCATCCTTCCGAGGTGGGTAAAACGAGGACCCAGGTTGTGGGGGCAATAGGCTGGCTCTGTTAAAAAGTGCTATTGCTAACATGTAAGCCGCCCTGAGTCTAAGGAGAAGGGCGGCATGAAAATAGAAAAATAAATAAATAAAATAAAATGTGATGCAAACCGGTGGCGAAAGTTACGTAGAAACCACCCCCCCACCCCCCCAATGTCTGGCAATAATAAATCTCCATAACAATTCCTTCTGTTTATTTCTGTTGCTTTCCTTTGAAAATTTCTTTGCAAAGGAACTTAAGGAATGACCTTGGGTACCGTCTTGATTTGCTATGACCTCATGAGGTTATGCAAGAATCTGGTGCCTTTTATTGGGGGGGGGGACAGGGGGGGGGGAACAAGGCTGTTTTCAGAACAAGCAATGCCCTGAACCCTTTGGCTCTCTTTCCTTTGTGCTTTAACTAGGCCACAGATAAATAAGCAGTTTTCTGGGGGGGGAAATGGGAGAACGTTAATTGCCTAGCAATTTCGGGTTAGACGTACTTTCCAGGGGCTTAATTTAATTGTTGCAAAAACTATACTTTGAAGCCACGTGAGGCATGGTGCAATTTCAGGTTGGGGATTATGCCTGTATGAAAATAACATTAGGGACGAAGGGGGGAGGGGTTGAAACAGGAAGAAAGGGGAGGAGGGGGGAGGGTTGTGCAATCAAGTCTAGACCAGTGTTTCCCAACTTTGGCCACTTGAAGATATTTGGACTTAGAAACATAGAAGACTGACGGCAGAAAAAGACCTCGTGGTCCATCTAGTCTGCCCTTATGCTATTTCCTGTATTTTATCTTACAATGGATATACTGTATGTTTATCCCAGGCATGTTTAAATTCAGTGACTGTGGATTTATCTACCACGTCTGCTGGGAGTTTGTTCCAAGGATCTACTACTCTTTCAGTGAAATAATATTTCCTCACGTTGCTCATTGATACTACATATTAATGGGTTTTTAATCATTTTTAGTATTGGATTATTACTGAACACTGTCTTATTATTGCTGTTAGCCGCCCCGAGTCTCCGGAGAGGGGCGGCATACAAATCCAATACATAATAATAATAATAATAATAATAATAATAATAATAATAATAATAATAATAAATAGTATCGCTTTCTCAGAATTCACTGGCTGATTTTACATTTAAAAGGTGCCGGTTTTAGGGGTAGCGATTTCTGACAGACTCAAAATGGGTGAGCAGTGTGGTCGGGCAGTAGGAAAAGCACGTAGGATGCTTGGCTGCATAGCTAGAGGTATAACAAGCAGGAAGAGGGAGATTGTGATCCCGCTATATAAAGCGCTGGTGAGACCACATTTGGAATAATACTGTGTTCAGTTCTGGAGACCTCTTCAAATAGTTTCAAAGTTGTGGCAGCTTTGCCGGCTGGGGAATTTTGCTCTTACATCTCAAGAGTTGCCAAGTTTGGGAAAATAAAAAAAGTGGCCCAATATCTAATTCTGATGTTTCCATTGAGATTGGTAGCTGCTGATGGCCCGGTTGTCTTCTTAAAAATATGCGGCCAAGCCCAGAACGGATGGAGAGAAGTTGCAGAATTTAAAACAGGGGTTGCTTAAAATAAGGGCGCCGTGCTGAAATATTCATTGCTCAACGATGCCTCGTGCAAGGAAGGGCTTAGCTTTTGTCAGTCCCGAATTTCCCTACGCTTGGATTCTATGGGTGACTGAATTTAAATATTGCAAGGAAGCAAGGGGAGAAAAAATATTCCACACGTCTGGTTTTGTGTCTTCACTTAACTACCTTTTCAGTGAGCTAGGAAGTCCTAAATGCTGCAATCTTTCCTCTTCCAGTATACGTGCGGGTGGTGGGTTTCTAAAATCCGTTGCTACCAGTTCGTGTGCGCAGACATGTCCCGCCACCAGCGCTATCGGTTCGCAGAACCAGGCCAAACCAGGAGCAACCTACTGCTGATATTTGTGTGTGACAGTGAGAGACAGAAAGAGAGAGAAAGAAAGAAAGATAGAGACAGACAGAAAGAGAGAAAGAAAGATAGAAACAGAAAGACACAAAGAGAGAGACAGAAAGAGTGAAAGGGAAAGAGGGAGGAAGAGGGAGGGGGAGAGAGATGGACAGGCACACAGAAACAGAAAGAGCGAATGAGGGAAAGGAAGGTGGGAGAGAGACAGACACAAACAGACAGATGGAAAGAAAGATAAAGAGACACAGGGACAGAAAGAAAGTGAAAGATGGGGAAAGAGGGAGAAAGGGGAAAGGGAGAGACAGAGACACAAATACAGAAAGAGAAGGATAGAGACAGTGAAAGGGAGAGGGAGAGAGGAAGAGGAAGGGGGAGAGAAAGAAGGGAGAGAGAAAGAGGAAAGGGATAGAAAGACAGAGACACAGACAGAGAGAGACACATAGAAACGGAGACAGTCAGAAAGAGTGAAAGGGGGAGAGGAAGGGAGGGAGAGTGAAAGGGGGAGAGGAAAAGGAAGGGAGAGAGAGTGAAAGGGGGAGAGGAAGGGAGGGAGTGAAAGGGGAAGAGGAAGGGAGGGGGAGAGAGTGAAAGGGGGAGAGGAAGAGGAAGGGAGGGAGGGAGAGAGTGAAAGGGGGAGAGGAAGAGGAAGGGAGGGAAAAAGAGAGAGTGAAAGATGGGGAGAGGAAGAAGAAGAAGGGGGGGCTGTGTCTATGTATCTTAACCGCTTTGTGACTTTAATGTGATCACCCATAAATTTTCTCCAGTTTTCTAGTCTTGGTTGGCAAATTAGGAGCTGCTTGTTAATAAGATGGAGATAAAAGACAGCAAAGAGAAAGACACCCTCCAACCCATCCCAGGATGAAAACAGAAGCATCTTCTCGGCCCTTCAACGCCTCCTTCCGGTTCCCCTCGTTTATCCTCCTAATCTGGTGTGCTATTCAGAGTCCCTTTGCTTCTAAAAAAACAAACAAACAACCCAGAGGCCCAATCTAGTTGTGGCTAATGAATCCTGACCTCCCAAGGATGCCGCTTTAGTCTTTAAGCCATCGAAGCAAATGAGCACGATGACCTCATGGCAACCGATCATGTTCCCTGACAGGGGTGGGAGGGCTGAAAACCTCCTTCCTATCTCAAGCTAGCATTGGCAGGGTCCAAAGCGAGCAGGACTCGGTGTTCGGAATAACAGGAGAAGCCAAAATTGTTCAAAATGACCCAGTTAGGGACTGTTGGTTTTTTTTCACGTTTCCCAACTGATCTAGTGGAACATTCTGTGCAAAGATGGAGGGAGGTAGAGAGAGAGAGAAGAAGGGGGCAAAACAACAGAACAGAACATTTCCTTTAACAAGTAGCTGTTGAGCGTGGACACTCGACTGCAGTTTAATGAATATAAGGGTGGATTCGAAAGATCTCAAGAAGAAACTGGCAGAAGCAAAGCAGAAAACAGCTAAGCTGCTTTCGCCAAAAAGAAGAAGAATTGACAATGCTTGGATTTCAGCATTTTGCATTTGGCAATATCCAACCTTGGCAATTTTGACTTTTGCAGAACTTCAGATAACAAATAACAACAGAGTTGAAAGGGACCTTGGAGGTCTTCTAGTCCAACCCCCTGCTTAGGCAAGAAACCCTACACCACTTCAGACAAAGAGTTATCCAACATCTTCTTAAAAACTTCCACTGTTGGGTCATTCACAACTTCTGGTGGCAAACTGTTCTACTGATCAACCGTTCTGACCGTCAGGAAATTTCTCCTTAGTTCTAAGTTGCTTCTCTCCTTGTTTAGTTTCCACCCATTGATTCTTCTTCTACCCTCAGGAGCTTTGGAGAATAGGTTGACTCCTGCTTCTTTGTGGCAACCCTTGAGATATTGGAACACTGCTATCATGTCTCCCCTGGTCCTTCTCTTGATTAAAGGACCAGGGAAAATATGATATTGCCAACTTCAACTCCCAGAATTCCAAGCTAGCATGAAGGTGTATCATGGTTGACTGCGGAATTCTGGGAGCTGAAATCCATAAGTCTTGAAGTTGGCAATAATTAAACAATTTTGGAATAAGATCCATAAATGGCTAGAAGCAATCATACAACACAAATTAAGCAAGAAACCAAAAAAATATTTTTATTAGGAATATTCAACGAAAAATTTGAAAGAAAACAGCAATATATATCATACTGCATATATTAACTGCAGTAAGAATATTATTAGCACAGAATCATTTCAAATCCCACCGCCAGCCGCCTCCATCCGAACATAAACATTCCCGTCATAATTGCAACTGGTTGTATCTTAGTTTTGACCTTTGAATGACAAGAATGACTCCAAGGTTGACACTCCAAGGTTGACACAAATACTGAAAGACTTTTCTTGTCTATTTGATCAACTGCATCCTCTTTTTATTTTATTTATTTATTTTTATTTATTCATTTGTCCAATACACAAATACATAGGAAGAGATAGACATGAAGTAATATATATAAGGGCAAAAGTGAACTTAGAAGAGAAGATATATGAAAGGAAGAAAATATATATGATATATGAGATAAAAGAAAGACAATTGGACAGGGGACGAAAGGCATACTAGTGCACTTATGTACGCCCCTTACTGGCCTCTTAGGAACCTGGAGATATTCTAAATCGTGGATAGTCTAAGGGAGAAATGTTGGGGATTAGGGGTTGACACTATTGAGTCCGGTAATGAGTTCCACGCTTCGACAACTCGATTGCTAAAGTCATATTTTTTACAGTCAAGTTTGGAACGCTTAATATTAAGTTTGAATCTGTTGCGTGCTCTTGTGTTGTTGCGGTTGAAGCTGAAGTAGTCATTGACCGGTAGGACGTTGCAGCATATGATCTTGTGGGCAATACTTAGATCGTGTTTTAGGCGCCGTAGTTCTAGGCTTTCTAGGCCCAGGATAGTTAGTCTTTTTTCGTAGGATATACTCTTCTCCTTCTCGTCTCTGTGTTTCTTATTTAATTATTTATTTATTTATTCATTCATTCATTCATTCATCCATTCATCCATTTATCTATCTATCTATCTATCTATCTATCTATCTATCTATCTATCTATTTATTTATTTATTTTGTCCAATACACAATGAGGGTTTTAGTGGGTATATATCTATATACACATAGTAAAATACATGATGAAGGTTATAGAGGAGATACTCATAGTAAAATATATCTAAGAAAGAATAGAAAAGAAGGTATAGTAATAGAAATCAATGAAAGATTAGAAGAAGAGATATAGGAATAGAAGAAAGTTATAGGCGATATAGGAGAGCGATAGGACAGGGGACGGAAGGCACTCTAGTGCACTTGTACTTGCCCCTTACTGACCTCTTAGGAATCTGGATAGGTCAACTGTAGATAATCTAAGGGTAAAGTGTTGGGGGTTTGGGGATGACACTATGGAGTCCGGTAATGAGTTCCACGCTTCGACAACTCGGTTACTGAAGTCATATTTTTTACAGTCAGGTTTCTTTCTCTCTCTCCCCCCTTCTTTCTCTCTCTCTCTCTCTCTCCCCTTTGGTTGCAAGAAGAAAAATGCCTTATGTAAGAGGCTACTGGAGCCTTAAGACATAAGCTTTAGTTGAGCAGGACGTTAATCCATTTGCTAATAAGTCTGCTTGGCCTCCTTTGTGTCCAATGTTTTGGGTGGCATTTAAATAACAACAGAAAACACAATGAAAATAAGGGATATTTAACCGAAAATAGTGAATAGGTTAAATGAACAAAAAGATTTACTTGGGGGTGGTTTGTTTTTTAAAAGAAAGAAACTAGCCTTTGGTTTAAAAGGATGGTACTTCCCTTGTGAATGAACGGGTCTGACATTTTCTCTTAATGCCACTTGGGTTTTATTTAGAACGAAAGAGAAATAATATCGCACTTCAATTCAGTCTTTTAAAAAAGAGATTGGATGACCATTGCTCTGAAATAGTATAGGGCAGTGACGGTGAACCTTGCAGGCTAAAAATGGGAGTGTGCATGGGTGCAACTATGTGTGTGTGTGTGTGTGGAACACAACTCCCCATGCACACCACATTGCGCATATGTGCATTGTCGTGCATGCACACAGACACATATCTTGTTGGGCTGTTTTTCACCCTCAGGCTTCCCTGAAGCCTCCAGAGGGTGAAAAATGGCCCAACTTAGCACTCTGGAGGCTACTTCAGACAGATGGTTATCCAACATCTTCTTAAAAACTTCCAGTGTTGGAGCATTCACAACTTCTGGAGGCAAGTTGATTAATTCTTCTAATTGTCAGGAAATTTCTCCTTAGTTCTAAGTTGCTTCTCTCCTTGTTTAGTTTCCACCCATTGCTTCTTGTTCTATCCTCGGGAGCTTTGGAGAATAGTTTGACTCCCTCTTCTTTGTGGCAACCCCTGAGATATTGGAACACTGCTATCCTGTCTCCCCTGGTCCTTCTTTTCATTAAACTAGCCATGCCCAGTTCCTGCAAACGTTCTTCATATGTTGTAGCCTCTAGTCCACTAATCATCTTTGTCACTCTTCTCTGCACTTTTTCTGGAGTCTCAACATCCTTTTTGCATCGTGGCGACCAAAACTGAATGCAGTGTTCATTCTATTGTCTCATAATTCCGTCAAATTTTAAAATAGACATGCCTTCCTTGACAACCAGCTAATTTCAAATCAACGTTACTAATGGCATATTGTATCAGTTCCACTATGTGTTGTGGTTAGCTCTGGCCCAGCTCCTGCCCCAAGGACTGTGGATGTGGGGGAGACATCCACATGCTGCAGGCCTGTTTTGCCCCCAGTGGAATCTGATGATGAAGGCTCCTCTGACCAAGAAGACATGAGTGACAGGGAGGAGGAGAGTGCGGCAGACAGCTCAGAAGGAGATCAATTATCTAGCTCCTCCTTGGATTCAGAACAAGAGTTAAAGATACAGCCACGCATGCGGAGAGCGATGCATAGGCAACAACAACTGAGAGATTATTATCAAAGAAAATGAGGCCACCTGTGGTTGGGTGGGGCTGTGGTAATTAGTGAGGCTGCTATAAAGAGCAGCCTGTGGGTTTGGCTATTGTGGAGGATTATCTGATCGTTGTGTTTCGTGCCTGCTTTACTGACTTGGACCTTTTGTGTGCTGATTTTTCCCCGCTTTGAAACTAAACCAGGGCAAACTGTGTGTCACTTTGTGAAAGAAGAAGGACTGTGAATTGCCTCACAGCTGCAAGCTAAGTATCACAGAACTGATAAGGGACTTGTACAAATGACCAGTTTGTTTGGAGATGAGTGCTCTTTGCTATACCAAAAGAGGGCTTGGTTTAAGTGAATTTTCATTATAAAGAACATTGTTTTGAATTTTAAAACGTGTGTGTGTCTGAAATTTGTACCTGTGAATTTTTGGGAGGAGTCTACCAGAGAGCCCGACAGAACACTATGTATCAGTGACCATGTAGAAACCTTACTAGATTAAGAATGGTAACTGAATGTTGATGGGCACTGGGGGCAAAATAATATTTTGGTAGAAGGGAACAGTGGTTCATTGTCCCCACCCTCCCACTGGAACCAGCAAAGCTTCATTACCGGACTCCACAGTGTCATCCCCAAACCCCCAACACTTTACCCTTAGATTATCTACGGTTGACCTATGCAGATTCCTAAGAGGTCAGTAAGGGGCGAGTACAAGTGCCCTAGAGTGCCTTCCATCCCCTGTCCTATTGCTCTCCTATATTTCCCATACCTTTCTTCTATTCCTATATCTCTTCTTCTATTCTTTCATTGATCTGTTCTATTACTATATCTTCTTTTCTATTATTTCTTAGATATATTTTACTATGAGTATCTCCTCTATAACCTTCATCATGTATTTTACTATGTATATATAGATATATACCCACTAAAACCCTCATTGTGTATTGGACAAAATAAATAAATAAAAATAATAAATAAAATAAAAGCAAAACTACTTCTTCAAGGGGGAAAAACAGGACCTAGATGACTGAGAAATTCCATGGAATTTCATCTCTATCCTTACAGAATGTTTGTTTTCCAACTTTGTGGGAAGATTTGCCGGTGCCAACTATTTAAGATGGTTATCCTGCTTCTTAATCTCCTTTCTCCTCTAGGCAAAACCAGCGCCTCTTCCTTTCCCTATTGCGACTGGATTGCTCAGGATTTGAAAATCCCTTTCCCCGTCTTCAGATAATCTCCAGTTTCTGTTCTTTGTAACCTGGAGATGTGCCCATCATATGGGAATTGCTTCACATAGGAATGAAAAACGTGCTCTTACAAAAATATTAATGGATTTCTAAAATATATTTCTTAGGACTTAATGAACATCGTGTTGTCTGGGTTGTTTCATTTGCTTAACAATTAAAATTTATCTATCTATCTATCTATATATCTATCTATCTATCTATCTATCTATCTATTTATCAAACATGTATAGGATAGAAACATAGAAGTCTGACGGCAGAAAAAGACCTCATGGTCCATCTAGTCTGCCCTTATACTATTCTCTGTATTTTATCTTAGGATGGATATATGTTTATCCCAGGCATGTTTAAATTCAGTTACTGTGGATTTACCAACCACGTTTGCTGGAAGGTTGTTCCAACGATCTACTACTCTTTCAGTAAAATAATATTTTCTCACGTTGCTTTTGATCTTTCCCCCAACTAACTTCAGATTGTGTCCCCTTGTTCTTGTGTTCACTTTCCTATTAAAAACACTTCCCTCCTGAACCTTATTTAACCCTTTAACATATTTAAATGTTTTGATCATGTCCCCCCTTTTCCCTCTGTCCTCCAGACTATACAGATTGAGTTCATGAAGTCTTTCCTGATACGTTTTATGCTTAAGACCTTCCACCATTCTTGTAGCCCGTCTTTGGACCCGTTCAATTTTGTCAATATCTTTTTGTAGGTGAGGTCTCCAGAACTGAACACAGTATTCCAAATGTGGTCTCACCAGCACTCTATATAGCGGGATCATAATCTCTCTCTTCCTGCTTGTTATACCTCTAGCTATGCAGCCAAGCATCCTACTTGCTTTCCCTACCGCCTGACTGCACTGTACAGTGCAGGATAGTACAGTGTTCCCTCGATTTTCGCGGGGGATGCGTTCCGAGACCGCCCGCAAAAGTCAAATTTCCGCAAAGTAGAGATGCGGAAGTAAATACACCATTTTGGGCTATGGACAGTATCACAAACCATCCCATAACACTTAAAAACCCCTAAGTTACCATTTTTCATTCCCTTAACAACCATTTACTCACCATTATTACTGGTAATCACCATTGAATAAGACACTTAGTGATCCTGATATTTATAAACATAACCTGGTTCTTATCTAGGAAAGTTCTTAAGTAGAGGCGTTCTTAGGTAGAGGTACCATTGTATTTGTAAAACCGACTGCAGATGTTTACTGATATTTCAAATGTTTTTATGCAACCGTTTGGGCGAAACTCTGCCACCAAGACTTGCATTACTGGATGAAAACATGAATAAAAATCAGTGTTCAATCTGGAATAAGACTAAAGGAAGCGCGTATCTATCAAATGCCAGCTTTCCAGGTGAAAACCCTGCCTGAACAACAGGAAACTGTTCGTTTCATATCCTGTTTGTGGAATTTTTAGATCGGGGTAGGTTGGCGACAGAAAACTCCCTCTACCTTATTGGGGATTGTACCCCAAACCTTTGGAATTATCACCTGAGACCCAACAGACACCCTTCCTGTGGACAGGAAGGGACCAGACCGAATATTATGTTTTTCTTATTGCGAAAGAGTGTGGGGCATAATTAGCGCGATGCTCAGTATCATTATGAAATTTTTATTAAGACCAATTGCCCCACCCAACTACTAGGAATATTCCGAGGAGGGTGAAGTTGCCAAACCCATAAATACCTGGAGGCAAACAGCAAAATAAAATCAACTTTCAGGTGGAACTCGGAAATGCAATTCAATGCAATGCAAAATAGTAACGTTGCCAGCAAAGACTCCAGATACACAAGGATGGAGCTGTGTGGTTAAAAAAATAATCGTGTGGTCATCGCTGTGAGTTAACCTGTCTTCCTTCTTCCCTTCTAGAACTTTGCAATTAAGGCCTGAAATCGCACGAGGGGACGCGAACCAGTGGCGAAGATAAGTGCAACCCACCCCTGAACTGAAGCCAAGGTTTGCTAAGCAAGACAGTTGTTTTTTGAGTTTTGCTCCAATGTCCTGTCTTGTTGTTAAGCTGTTACATTTACACAAATGGTCCAAGTCGAAGTCCTCGTGAATTCTGTTCACCCTTATCTAAGTGCCAATTTGGTGTTGCACTTTTGTTGACTAGAAGATAAGATAAAATAATCTTTATTGTCATTTTTTTACTGTGAGCACACTGGCACGCATTAAAAATGAAATTCTGTTGCCTGCTCTCAGAAGAAGGTATATATCTACCCATGCATATTACACATATAAATCATCTGTCTGTCTCTCTGCCTGCCTGCCTTCCCACCTGCCTACCTATCCTCTATCTTCCATCCATCCATCCATCCATCCCTGTCTGTCTGTCTGTCTGTCTGTCTGTCTATCTATCTATCTATCTATCTATCTATCTATCTATCTATCTTTCTATCATTTGTCTGTCTGTCTATTTCGATATATCTGTCTGTCTGTCTGTCTGCCTGGCTATATCTATCTATCTATCTATCTATCTATCTATCTATCTATCTATCTATCTATCTATCTATCTCTATTTCTACATGTCTGCCTGCCTATCATCTATCTCTACATATCTATCTATCTATCTCTATTTCTACATGTCTGCCTGCCTATCATCTATCTCTACATATCTATCTATCTATCTATCTATCTATCTATCTATCTATCTATCTATCTATCTATCTATCTATCTATCTATCTATCTACAGTACATATCTGTCTTTCAATTCTCTATCTATTTATCATCCATCCACACCGAGAGTTGACAGTGCACACGTTTATTGCTCTATGGAACAAAACTGACTGGATCTAGATGTTCTGGTAACAAGGAAAACTGACCATGAACAGGGCGTGTAGTGTCCCAGACAATCCTGCAAATATAGCGTGAGCAATAAATCGTATATGACCCTGATTCTTTGTGCCTGACCAAAAATCACTATAACATCTCCTTTGTATGTTGATTTGTAGGTTAATGTTTATGGGCATGGGATGAGAGACACAGAGGTTGAAGCCAACAATAAGCATAGCTGTCCTCCAATTTTTTTGTAGCGGTGCCACAGTGTGAACAGGGAGTGTCCTGATACAAGAGTTTTTTTCCGTCTCTTCAGATTTACGAGTCTAGTCTGTCTTTTCTCTAAATACCCCAAAGGTCAGCAATTTGGTGGAAAATGCTGATTTTCAGGAGCATGATTTTATTCAAGAGGATTACTGCAAATAATGCATGAAATTCCAGTTGGATTAACTCAATCTATGTTGTTCACACAAACAAAAGTCGATTTTAAAAAAAGGGGGGGAGAACCCCCTAACGTACCAAGCAGAACGTATCACCACATCCCCAGTGGTCTTTGGGGGTAGAATAAAACCTTTTTTAAAACCTTTTTTTATTATTTATATAAAGTCCTCCTTTTTATTTTATATCTACTTCACACTGTATATGTGAATGAGCCAGGAATTCTGGCAGTTGAAGTCCACATTTCATAGAAGAGCCAACTTTGCCTACCCCTGGTTTAGGGCATCCTGCTTGATCAGGGGGTGGAGTACAAGGTCCCTTCCAACTCTGTTATTTTGCGGAAGATGGAACAGAGAGAGACTTGGAGACACTTAGAGCCGGGGTGGGGCAGCAGGTAGAGTGCTGTACTGCAGGTCACTGAAGCTGACTGTAGATCTGTTGGTCAACAGTACAAATCTCACCACCGGCTCATGGCTGACTCAGCCTTCCATCCTTTCAAGATGGGTAAAATGAGGACCTGGATTGTGGAGGCAATATGCTGGGTCTGTTAAAAGGTGCTATTGCTCACATGTTGTAAGCCACCCTGAGTCTATGGAGAAGGGCGGCATAAAAATTGAATAAATAAATAAATAAATAAATAAACTTTCAAGATTAATGTCAGTTCTTTAAGATAAGAGAGGTCAAGGGATGGATGCTACAAGGATTTATTTATTTATTTATTTATTTATTTATTCATTCATTCATTCATTCATTTATTTATTAGATTTGTATGACGCCCCTCTCCATAGACTTGGGGCGGCTCAAAACAATAACAAAGAAAATGTACGAACAAATCTAATAATTTAAAAAACACTAAAAACCCCATTATTAAAAGCAAGCATACACACAAACATACCATGTATAAACTGTATAGGCGCGGGGGAGATGTCTCAGTTCCCCTATGCCTGACGGCATAGATGAGTCTTAAGAACTTTATGAAAGGCAAGGAGGATGGGGGCAATTCTGATCTCCAGGGGGAGCTGGTTCCAGAGGGTCGGGGCCACCACAGAGAAGGCTCTTCTCCTGGGTCCCGCCAAACGACATTGTTTAGTAGACAGGACCCGGAGAAGGTCAACTCTGTGGGACCTAACCGGTCGCTGGGATTCCTGCGGCAGAAGGCAGTTCCGGAGATATTCTGGTCCGATGCCATGAAGGGCTTTATAGGTCATAACCAACACTTTGAATTGTGACCAGAAATTGATCGGCAGCCAATGCAGACTGCGGAGTGTTGGTGTAACATGGGCATATCTTGGGAAGCCCATGATTGCTCTTGCAGCTGCATTCTGCACGATCTGAAGTTTCCGAACACTTTTCAAAGGTAGCCCCATGTAGAGAACATTACAGTAGTCGAACCTTGAGGTGATGAGGGCATGAGTGACTGTGAGCAGTGAGTCACGGTCCAGGTAAGGCCGCAACTGCTGTACCAGGTGAACCTGGGCAAACGCCCCCCTCACCAGAGCTGAAAGATGTTTCTCTAATGTGAGCTGTGGATCGAGGAGGATGCCCAAGTTGCGGACCCTCTCTGAGGGGGTCAATAATTCTTCCCCCCCCCCCAGGGTTATGGATGGACAGATGGAATTGTCCCTGGGAGGCAGAACCCACAGCCACTCCGTCTTATCCGTTTTGAGTTTGAGTCTGTTGACACCCATCCAGGCCTCAACAGCCTCCAGGCACCGGCACATCACTTCCACTGCTTCGTTTACTGGACATGGGGTGGAGATGTATAACTGGGTACCATGTTGTTCTACTAACAGAATCTTGAAAGCCTCTCTGTTCTATTTGGCCCAGATTCAGTCATGGGTTGAGGATGAATTTCAAATGATCAGGTGCCTTTGTTTCAAGTTATTTGAAAATCTTGTTAAGTGGACAATCTTTGCCTATTGTACTGTCCTTAGAATGGGCAGCTTCAAAGCCACAGTCCTCCCTTCTTACAGACCTTATCTTTAAATTCAATTTGGACCCGAGGGCTGGAATTGGCAGCCTTTCCCAACCTCCACGCAAATAAAGGGTCATCAGAAAGAGAAGGAATGGGCTATAAAGCTTGCAAATGAAACTTTTTTTTTTAAACAGACAGGATTTTAAATTGATCTTGGGTGCTCAGCTAAAATTACAGGGCGAGATACAGAGATAATATGACTCCGGAGCCTGATCTGATAGGTGAGACTTGAGGAGGGGGAAAAAGAGCTTGTAAGAATGTAAGAATGAACCTTTTTCCCTTGGTGGCTTTATGAATACTCTACATGTCATTAAACAAATAGAAACTCTAAGAGGAAGGAGAATTTGCAATGCAAAGCAATGTAGAGCTATAACCAAAGGCAGTTTCCCTTGAAACCCAATGCTTCCAGTCCATGATGATTATCTATGTGACACTTTGACAAAGAAAACAGAGCAATACAGTCTTTGTATATGACAAAGACCTGGGGCTGAACCTTCTTCTTTGGGGCCAAATTTAATTACTGAAGAACAAAGCAGCAGATAAAGAGATAAGCTGTTGATCTAGGAAGCATAGAAACATAGAAGTCTGATGGCAGAAAAAGACCTCATGGTCCATCTAGTCTGCCCTTATACTATTTCCTGTATTTTATCCTAGGATGGATATATATTTATCCCAGGCATGTTTAAATTCAGTTACTGTGGATTTACCAACCACGTCTGCTGGGAGTTTGTTCCAAGGACCTACTACTCTTTCAGTAAAATAATATTTTCTCATGTTGCTTTTGATCTTCCCCCCAACTAACTTCAGATTGTGTCCCCTTGTCCTTGTGTTCCCTTTCCTATTAAAAACACTTCCCTCCTGGACCTTATTTAACCCTTGAACATATTTAAATGTTTTGATCATGTCCCACCTTTTCCTTCTGTCCTCCAGACTATACAGATTGAGTTCATGAAGTCTTTCCTGATACGTTTTATGCTTAAGACCTTCCACCATTCTTGTAGCCCGTCTTTGGACCCGTTCAATTTTCTCAATATCTTTTTGTAGGTGAGGTCTCCAGAACTGAACACAGTACTCCAAATATGGTCTCACCAGCGCTCTATACTTCCCTGTTCGTCTAAAGCAGTGTTTCCCCAACTTTTGACATATGTGTACCCCTTCCATAATTTTCATAATGCTTAGTGCCTCTCGTCAAAAAAAGTGGATGTATTTTAAGAACAATCAAAATATATTTCTTTTTTCTTTTTTTGGTACATACACAAAATAATAATAAACGAAAAATAAAATTATTCATAGTAAAATATAAATAAAAGTTATATTATAAATAACATTTATTCGGATCAGTGGGAAGGATGAAATTGTCTGGGCTGAGATGGCAGTTTGTCATAATTTGGTTCCCTGGTTGTTAATTTTAATCTGAGATGGGGTAGTGTTCTGTCTGGGTTCCCCCAGACCTCAACACCAACTGGAAAAAACAACCAGACACGCTGGTAAAAGCAAAAGTACTTTATAGCTTGAAAAATAAACACAGAGAAAAACCTGTTCTTCCCAACAGGCAGGCTAGGAGACTTTACAGCAGAGTCCTGATGTCCAGACAATACAGCAAACTTCTTGCTGGCACACCCACCACTGTAGAGCATAAGACCCCCACCTTTTCCCCCCAAGGTTTCAGTATTCAAAGTCACAAACTAGAATTCCAAGACGCCAAAGATCACAGCCAGGTCCCAGGACTCCCAAAGATAATACTCCACAAGCCAGGAAGGGTGGGTCTGCCTTTTAGCCTTTCCAGAGAGCACCACACCCAAACCCAGCTGTTGCCTCTTTAGTGCTGAAAGTACCTAGCCAATTGGTCCCTTCTTTGTGTTGCTCTTCTCTGTCGCAGATCGATTATTGCTTGTGCATTTTCCTCTAAGGAATCCAGGCTGCTTGCTGGGGAGAGCTCCCTCTGGGGGGACTCTGGCTGTCCCCCCTCTTCCTCAGCCTGGGATTCCTCCTCCTTGTCTGCCTGCACCTCCTGTTCCTCATCCTCCCCCTCTGAGCAGGAAACCGACAGAAGATCAGCCGTTCCCTGAGGGGCCTCGGACGGAATCACAACACGTAGTCTGTTCCTTTTTTTCGACTTAATGTCTACAAATGCTGAAAAAGCAACTTCACATAAATGTGAAGTTGGAAAAGGCAAGATGTATTTCAGAACTTTTTCTGAAGGCGTACCCCCACCAAACTCTTCCCATGCCCTTGGGGTATGCCTACTATACTTTGGGAAACACTACTTCTAGGGCAATGTTTCCCAACCTTGGCAACTTGAAGAGATCTGGAGTTCAACTCCCAGAATTTCCCAACCAGCATTCAGCATCTTTCCAAAAGATCAATCTTCACCTTTGCAGGAGTAGGCCTATCAATGTTGGGACCTATCAAAGTATCATTATTTATTTATTTATTTCATTGGATTTGTATGCCGCCCCACTCCGTAGACTCGGGGTGGCTACCAACAGTAATAAAAAACATCATGTAAATCCAATACTAAAAACAACTAAAAAACCCTTATTGTAAAACCAAACATAGCATGCATAAATTGTAAAGGCCTAGGGGGAAAGAATGTCTCAATTCCCCCATGCCTGACGGCAGAGGTGGGTTTTAAGGAGCTTATGGGGGGGGGAAAATATTTATTTATTTATTATTTTGATTGCTTAATCCAAGTCTCAAGGGCACAGTTGAATGACTAGTTTTGCTGGTTGGTTGAGGAGCTTGCTGGAGTTCCCACTGAAAAGGCTCTGTTTCAGGAAACAGATATGTTTAAAGGGTGAGGGGCAGTGTTCCCTCTAATTTTTTGGGGGGGTGGCCGGAAAAGTATAGTGTCTGAGCGGCAGTCCCTTTGGGATTGGGCGGCACAGAAATAATAAATAAATAAATAAATAAATAAATAAATAAATAAATAAATAAATAAATAAATAAATAAATAAATAAATAAATAAATAAATAAACAAACAAACAAACAAACAAACAAACAAACAAACAAACAAATAAATAAATAAATAAATAAATAAATAAACAAACAAACAAACAAACAAAAACCCCACCCTGTTTTGCCTCAGAGAATTTCAAAATAAAATACTGTACTGTGTGTCTATAACAGTGAGCTCATAATAGGGCAACTCTATCAATATCCAAATGCCACTTAAATAGTTGAGCTAGTTTCAAACTAGATTTTGATTTTCTTTCTCTCTTCCTTACTCCCATTCTTTTTCTTTCTCTTTTCCTTCCTCTCTTTTTTCTATCTGTTTCTCTCTCTTCCTCTCTCTCTCCTTCCCTCTCACTCTTTCCCTCTCGGCTTCTGGGCAGGTTTGGAAAACTCTGAGTTGATGATGATTTTTAAGTGAGCCATCCAGCCATGGCTCACTCCTCAGCTTAGAGGGAACTATGGTGAGGGGTATGTTATTGACCTCAGTTTCATCCATAGGCCTCTTGGTGAGAATAAACACAGTTAGCCTATGGAGCAAGTGTGTTGCTTAGTTTGACATTAAAATTGCACAGCAACAATAAATAGCAAACACAGTACAGTATATATATTTGCTGTGTCATGGGTGTTTGTGCAAGACTGAGCAAACAGACGTAAATTTTCAATCTATAGTTTCAAAGTTCAGGAATGATGTTGATATTGGTTAATCGTCCAATAGCAACATCACGTTTGGTAATTTTCTAGCTAATATCCTGCTTGCTTGCTTGCTTGCTTGCTTTCTCATCTACCTATAGCAAACACAATATGGTTCCTGTTGGAGGATAAGTCTAAGATAACAAAAGCAAACACACACCAAAACCAGAAGGTGCATCAGACGAAGGGAATTGCACCTGGGAAGGCTTATGTCTTCCATTAAAATTTGTTAGTTGTAAAAGTTGTTACCAGGATCGCCTTGGCATCCCACCTAGAAAAATTGCATCTTCTTCTTAAAACAAACTTTGACTATACCCAGGGGTGGGTTCTAATTTTTTTTCATATGGATCCTGTGGGTGTGGCTTATTTTGTGGGCGTCGCTTCATGGTCATGTGATTGGGTGAGCACAACCAACTCAATGTCACTCACTCCTACTGAGTCACATGACCGTCCCAGCCTTACTCAGGTTTTGTGGCTCTCAGTGTTTCGTTTTCTTTGGGAAACAGATATGTCTCTCTCTCTCCTTCTCTCTTCCTAATTTAGCTTCCCTTCTAATTGGAGGGTGTTTGTGACCCCCAGAGTCCTTGTTGACTGCAGGGATACCCCTCCCCCTGTCAGCCAGTGTAGTATCTCTTGAGACACACAAACCAATTGTTCTACCCTCAGATGCTTTGGAGAATAGCTTGACTCCTTCTTCTTTGTGGCAACCCTTATGATATTGGAACACTGCTATCATGTCTCGCCTGCTCCTTCTTTTCATTAAACTAGAAATACCCAGTTCCTGCAACCGTTCTTCATATGTTTTAGCCTCCAGTCCCCTAATCATCTTTGTTGCTCTTCTCTGCACTTTTTCTAGAGTCTCAACATCCTTTTTGCATCATGGCGACCAAAACTGAATGCAGTATTCCTAGTGTGGCCTTACCAAGGTCTTATAAAGTGGTATTAATACTTCATGTGATCTTGATTCTATCCCTCTGTTAAGTCATACAACAGTGTTGGCTTTTAGCCTATTTATTTATTTGTTTGTTTGTTTGTTTCTTTATTTTATCCAATACAAATTGAAAGTTAAGGAGAATAAAAACGTGTAGTAGTAAATATCAGGGAAGGGATAGAAGAAGAGATATGAGAATAGAATACTTCAATGAAGAGTAGAGGAAAGGATATATGGATGGAAGAAAAGATATATAAAATATAGGAGAGACCATTGGACAGGGGACGGAAGGCACACTAGTGCACTTATGCTCGCCCCTTACTGACCTCTAAGGAATCTGGAGAAGTCAATCGTGGAAAGTCTAAGGGAAAAATATTGGTGGTTGGGAGTTGACACCACGGAGTCCGGTAATGAGTTCCATGCTTCAACAACTCGATTGCTAAAGTCATATTTTTTACAGTCAAGTTTGGAGCGGTTGATATTAAGTTTGAACCTGTTGCGTGCTCTTGTGTTATTGTGGTTGAAACTGCAGTAGTTGTTGACAGGCAGGATGTTGCAGCATATGATCTTGTGGGCAATACTTAGATCATGTTTAAGGCATCGTAGTTCTAAGCTTTCTAGACCCAGGATTGTAAGTATATTTTCGTAGGGTATTCTGTTTCGAGTGGTGGAGTGAAGGGCTCTTCTGGTGAAGTATCTAGCTTGGCTCTGAACGGGGAAATGGTTTTGGATAACAAAAGATGATACAAATCTGGTGAAAATTTAACTATGAAGTCCACAGCCTTGCAGGCTTGGGCGAAAGGAAAGGCCAATTGGGCATGCCTAGAAGGCCTCATCCTCTATGTCCAGCTTTCTTAGCACTCTCCAAGGTCCTGATTTTTGCCTGCCTGAAGGAGTTAAAGGTTAAACCAGGTGCCAAGCAACTAATCTTAATCTCTCTAAATTACATAACTTTCCATTCTTGATCACGCTCCTCCATTCAGTCTCATGAATTTTAGAATAGATGCTGCTTTCTTGAGAAAGAAGCTAATTTCAACTCAGCTTTACCAATCACATCCTGTATCAATTCTATGATTTATCAGCGGTCATTTGGAAAGTTAGTTTAATTATTATTATTATTTTATTATTTAATTAGATTTGTATGCCACCCCTCTCCGTAGACTCAGGGCGGCTCACAACAATAACAAGAACAATGTAAGAACAAATCTAATAATTTTAAAAAACGCTAAAAACCCCATTATTAAAAGCAAGCATACACACAAACATACCATGTATAAACTGTATAGGCCCGGGGGAGATGTCTCAGTTCCCCCATGCCTATAGCCGCCCCAAGTCTGCGGAGAGGGGCGGCATACAAATCTAAATAATAAATAAATAAATAAATAAATAATAAATGCCTGACGGCAGAGATGGGTCTTAAGAGCTTTACGGAAGGCAAGGAGGGTGGGGGCAGTTCTAATCTCCAGGGGGAGCTGGTTCCAAAGGCTTGGGGCCGCCACAGAGAAGGCTCTTCTCCTGGGTCCCGCCAAACGACATTGTTTAGTCGACGGGACCCGGAGAAGGCCAACTCTGTGGGACCTAACCGGTCGCTGGGATTTGTGCGGCAGAAGGCGGTCCCGGAGGTATTCTGGTCCGATGCTATGAAGGGCTTTATAGGTCATAACCAACACTTTGAATTGTGACCGGAAACTGATGGGCAACCAATGCAGACTGCGGAGTGTTGGTGTAACATGGGCGTATTTAGGGAAGCCCATGATTGTTCTCGCAGCTGCATTCTGCACGATCTGAAGTTTCCGAACACTTTTCAAAGGTAGCCCCATGTAGAGAGCATTACAGTAGTCGAGCCTCGAGGTGATGAGGGCATGAGTGACTGTGAGCAGTGACTCCCGGTCCAGATAGGGCCGCAACTGGTGCACCAGGCGAACCTGGGCAAACGCCCCCCTCGCCACAGCTGAAAGATGTTTCTCTAATGTGAGCTGTGGATCGAGGAGGACGCCCAAGTTGCGGACCCTCTCTTTAAGAATGATAACTGAATATTGATGGGGGCGGGAGAATCTTGATAGAAGGGAATAGTGTTTTATTGCCCCCGCCATCCTGCCAGAACCAACCTTGATCTTTTAAAATTATATAACTTGCCATCTTTGTACACCACCAATACGTACTTGACAAATCAAATAAATAAAAATAAAATAAACAAGAATTTGGTGGACTGAGCTGGCCCCTGATCTACCTAAATCTTGCCTGGCTTAACCTGGTCTGTTGGAGTTGGCTGATTAACTTTATCTGGATCTTACCAGCAAAGCTTGTTTCCCTTTCAGGCTACAGATTACAGATCAGCAATTAAATGCTGTAAGGTTCAAATCACTGAGCTTTAAAAACAGACAGCTATAATTAGGGAGAAAAACTTTAGTTCCATTTTAAATCTGCAGCTTTTCCCCTTCTCGCACACAGGAGCATTCAGAAATAGACCTTCTAGGCTGCAATCCTTATCTGATTCTAATTTATTTTCATGGAAATAACATTTCTTTCATTTAAAAGAATGGGGCATTTCTCGAGGCACAACAAACTAGAATTACGATGCATTTTTCCTAGATGCTTATTATTTATGGCTACTTTTTTTTTTGGTCTAGCTATATTCCCGCGGCTGTTGCAACAACCTAATAATGATATAATAAAAAGATAAGTAAACTCTGATCTTTCTTTTAATTAAGTTGTAAGGAGAAAAAATAGTAGCAGGATAAGCAGAATAATAGAGTTGGAAGGGACCTTGAAGGTCTTCTAATCCAACCTCCTGCTTAGGCAGGAAACCCAACACTACTTCAGACAAATGGTTACCCAACATTTTTTATTTATTTATTCATTTGTCCAATACACAAATACATAGGAAGAAAAATAGACATGTAGTAATATATATAAGGGTAAAAGTGAACTTAGAGGAGAGGATATATGAAAGAAAGAAAATATATATGATAAGTGAGAGAAAGGAAAGACAATTGGACAATTGGACACCAGTGCACTTACGTACGCCCCTTACTGGCCTCTTAGGAACCTGGAGAGGTCAATCGTGGAGAGTCTAAGGGAGAAGTGTTGGGGGTTAGGGGTTGACACAATTGAGTCCGGTAATGAGTTCCACGCTTCGATAACTCGATTGTTGAAATCATATATTTTACAGTCAAGTTTGTAGCGGTTCGTATTAAGTTTGAATCTGTTGCGTGCTCTTGTGTTGTTGAGGTTGAAGCTGAAGTAGTCATTGACGGGTAGGACATTGCAGCATATGATCTTGTGGGCAATACTCAAATCATGTTTTAGGCGCCGTAGTTTTAGGCTTCTTTCTAGGCCCAGGATTGTTAGTCTATTTTCGTAGGATATTCTGTTTCGAGTGGAGGAGTGAAGGGCTCTTCTGGTGAAATATCTTTGGACATTTTCAAGGGTGTTGATGTCTGAGATGTGGTATGGGTTCCAGACAGATGAGATGAATAACATCTTCTTAAAAACTTCCAGTGTTGAAGAATTCACAACTTCTTGTGGCAAGTTGTTCCACTGATTAATTGTTCTAATTGTCAGGAAGTTTCTCCTCCGTTCTAAGTTGCTTCTTTCCTTGATTAGTTTCCACCCATTGCTTCTTGTCCTACCCTTTGGAGAATAACTTGACTGCTTCTTCTTTGTAGCAATCCCTGAGATATTGGAGAGACTGCTGTCATGTCACCTCTAATCCTTTTTTTCATTAAACTAGACTTACCCAATTCCTGCAACCATTTTTCATATGTTTTAGCCCTCAATCCCTTAATCCTCGTTGTTGCTCTTCTCTGCACTTTTTCTAGAGTCTCAGTTCTGTTCTAGAATCTAAACCTGGGGCCTGGATGGGGCCTGGATGGGTGTCAACAGACTCAAACTCAACCCTGATAAGACGGAGTGGCTGTGGGTTTTGCTTCCCAAGGACAATTCCATCTGTCCGTCCATCACCCTGGGGGGGGGGACTACTGACCCCCTCAGAGAGGGTCCGCAACTTGGGCATCCTCCTCGATCCACAGCTCACATTAGAGAACCATCTTTCAGCTGTGGCGAGGGGGGCGTTTGCCCAGGTTCGCCTGGTGCACCAGTTGCGGCCCTATTTGGACCGGGACTCACTGCTCACAGTCACTCATGCCCTCATCACCTCGAAACTCGACTACTGTAACGCTCTCTACATGGGGCTACCTTTGAAAAGTGTTCTGAAACTTCAGATCGTGCAGAATGCAGCTGCGAGAGCAATCATGGGCTCCTCTAAATATGCCCATGTTACACCAACACTCCGCAGTCTGCATTGGTTGCCAATCAGTTTCCGGTCACAATTCAAAGTGTTGGTTATGACCTATAAAGCCCTTCATGGCACCGGACCAGACTATCTCAGGGACCGCCTTCTGCTGCACGAATCCCAGCGACCAGTTAGGTCCCACAGAGTGGATCTTCTCCGGGTCCTGTCAACTAAACAATGTCGCTTGGCAGGACCCAGGGGAAGAGCCTTTTCTGTGGCGGCCCCGACCCTCTGGAACCAACTCCCCCCAGAGATTAGAATTGCTCCCACCCTCCTTGCCTTTCGCAAGCTCCCTAAAACCCACCTCTGCCGCCAGGCATGGGGGAACTGAGATACACTTTCCCCCTAGGCCTTTACAATTTTATGCATGGTATGTCTGTCTGTATGTTTGGTTTTACAATAAGGGTTTTTAACTGTTTATATTGGATTGTCATATGCTGTTTACTACTGTTGTTAGCCGCCCTGAGTCTACGGAGAGGGGCGGCATACAAATCCAATCCAATCCAATCCAATCCAATCCAATCCAATCAAACATGGTTTAAGCAGGAATGCAACATTTTCTCTCTGAGCTATTTAACCTACTCCTTTCCCACCTTTGGGTTCTGTTCACCTTTGGTGGGAAGATAAAACGTGCTAGGAAGGGGTTTCTGGATTTCTGGACATTATCTGTTGCTCCACAGAGGACAAGAACATACACCTTTTGAGACAAGGAGTTAAGCCATGACATGGAGTAAATAACATGATTAATTCAATTCAATTTCAATTCAATTTATTAGATTTGTATGCCGCCCCTCTCCGAAAACTCGGGGCGGCTCACAACAATAATAAAAACAGTATAATAATGGAACAAATCTAATAATAAAATTATATTAAAAACCCCCAACAATTTAAAAACCATACAACACATACATACCAAACATAAAATATAAGAAAGCCTGGGGGAGATGTCTTAATTCCCCCATGCCTGGCGATATAGGTGGGACTTGAGTAACTTACGAAAGACAAGGAGGATGGGGGCCATTCTAATCTCCCGGGGAGGAGTTGATTCCAGAGGACCGGGGCCGCCACAGAGAAGGCTCTTCCCCTGGTGCCCACCAAATGACATTGTTTGGTCGACGGGACCCGGAGAAGGCCAACTCTGTGGGACCTTATCAGCCGCTGGGATTCGTGCGGTAGAAGGCGGTTCCGGAGGTATTCTGGTCCAGTGCCATGTAGGGCTTTAAAGGTCATTACCAACACTTTGAATTGTGACCGGAAACCGATCGGCAGCCAGTGCAGGCCACGGAGTGTTGTAGAAACGTGGGCGAATCTAGGAAGCCCCACGATGGCTCTCGCGGCCGCATTCTGCACGATCTGAAGTTTCCGAACACTTTTCAAAAGTAGCCCCATGTAGAGAGCGTTGCAGTTGGGTCTCTGGACTATTCTTCCACTTACGTGTTCATGCTCCATCTCCATACGCTTAGCAGTCATTACAATGTCCCTCAGCATGAAGCTGCCCCCTCCCAGGACATCCTGAGTTTCCAGTTGCTAATGAACCGGTCGTTCGCCAGTCCTCTGAGCTGACAGGCCCAACAGAAGGGACCCGCGTCGAATCCCTTGTCACACAATCCTCATTAATGAAGGTTACGTGAGTCCTTGTTTACTTCTGCCAGAGGGGACATTCAGCTCTCCGTGGAGGGTGGCAGCTCGCTGATGAATGTCTCTCCTAGCTGAGGAAGATATTTAACAATGGGCCTATCTTGAAAAGCCAAACATTCGGGCACTTTCTGTTATGCTAGCGCAGAGGTCTCCAAACTCGCCCACTTTAAGACTTGTGGACTTCAACTCCCAGAATTCCTCAGCCAGCTTTGCTGCCTGGGGAATTCTGGGAGTTGAAGTCCACAAGTCTTAAAATGGACGAGTTTGGAGACCACTGTGCTAGCGCCTGCCATTCGAGCACCAACAATTTGGCCTCTTTGAAAGTCTGCCATTTCTAGAAGGTTATAACCCATTCCCTTAAATGTTTGTTAAAAAAAAAAAGGTAGTTTAAAAAAACATATCAAATAACAGAATTTTAAAAAAAAAAACACATTAAAATATGTCAAGTTTTGATTGATTTGAAGATGTTCAAACATCTCCGCAGTCTGCATTTGTTGCCGATCAATTTCCAGTCACAATTCAAAGTGTTGGTTATGACCTATAAAGCCCTACATGGCATCGGACCAGGATATCTCCAGAACTGGCTTCTGCTGCACGAATCCCAGCGACCGGTTAGGTCCCACAGAGTTGGCCTTCTCCAGGTCCCGTCGACTAAACAATGTCGTTTGGCAGGACCCAGGAAAAGAGCCTTCTCTGTGGCGGCCCCGACCCTCTGGAACCAGCTCCCCCCAGATATCAGAGTTGCCCCCACCCTCCTTGCCTTTCGTAAGCACCTTAAAACCCACCTCTGTCGTCAGGCATGGGGGAATTAAAATTTTCCCTCCCCCCTAGGCTTATAGAATTTATACATGATATGCTTGTATGTATGAGTGGTTCTTTAAATTGGGGTTTTTAAGATTATTTTTAATATTAGATTTGTTACATTGTCTTTTTTATTGTTGTTAGCCGCCCCAAGTCTTCGGAGAGGGGCAGCATACAAATCTAATAAATAAATAAATAAATAAATAAATAAATAAATAAACAAACAAACAAAAAAAACAAACAAAGCCAAAAGTCAAGTGTTTCCATTTTTTCGTCCACCCCAACTAACCTCAGATTGCGCCCGCTGTTCTTGTGTTCACTTTCCTATTAGAAACACTTCCCTCCTGAACCTTATTTAACCCTATAACATATTTAAATGTTTTGATCATGTCCCCTCTTTCCCTTCTGTCCTCCAGGCTATACAGATGGAGTTCATTAAGTCTTTTCTGATAGATTTTATGCTTAAGACCTTCCATCATTTTTGTAGCCCGTCTTTGGACCCGTTCAATTTGATCCATATCTTTTTGTAGGCGAGGTCTTCAGAACTGAACACAGTATTATTCCAAATGTGGTCTCACCAGCGCTCTATGCAGCGGGATCACAATCTCCCTCTTCCTGCTTGTTATACCTAAACACTGTAAATATTTATCCCAAGGCTTGTTTGTAAGTTCTTATCGGTGCATGATGGCTCTTCCTCCAATCATTGTGATATTATAGTTTATTAGATTATTAGATTTGTATGCCGCCCCTCTCTGAAGAGCTTTTAGTTTTTTACATACCAGGTGTTGGGAAATAAACAGGTCAGCAGGGGTCTGTTTCTTAAGGTTGGGGAGAAGGAATCCGTTTGTGCTATTTCCAGGGCCTTTCGGTAGATCATTTTGCCACGCAGAGAACCGGGAAACTGCAATGGCTTAATTCTGTATTCCACTCAGCTCCCTGGCAAGCGTCACCTACCGACATTTGTCAGTTGAGCTGACTTTGCAAGTTGCTACACAGGGCTGGCTGGAGCAAGCTGGGAATGTGGAGCTGCTTCTCGGAAGCTGTCGCTCAGCCAAGCCTTGTGCAGGGCTGGAGGATTCAGAGGCCAATGAAGAAAGACTAGATTAGATTTATTGGATTTATATGCCGCCCCTCTCCGCAGACTCGGGGCGGCTCACAACAATAGCAAAAAAAAAAAACCCAGTACATAATGACAAATCCAATGCCCACCAATCCAATTGCAATTTTAAGTTAAGAAATTCATAAAACAATCTCAATATCAAGATTTAGGGGTAGTGATTTCTGACAGTCTCAAAATGGGTGAGCAGTGCAGTCAGGCGGTAGGGAAAGCAAGTAGGATGCTTGGCTGCATAGCTAGAGGTATAACAAGCAGGAAGAGGGAGATTGTGATCCCGCTTTATAGAGCACTGGTGAGACCCCATTTGGAATACTGTGTTCAGTTCTGGAGACCTCACCTACAAAAAGATATTGACAAAATTGAACGGGTCCAAAGACGGGCTACAAGAATGGTGGAAGGTCTTAAGCATAAAACGTATCAGGAAAGACTTAATGAACTCAATCTGTATAGTCTGGAGGACAGAAGGAAAAGGGGGGACATGATCGAAACATTTAAATATATTAAAGGGTTAAATAAGGTTCAGGAGGGAAGTGTTTTT
Source organism: Erythrolamprus reginae (assembly GCF_031021105.1). Taxonomy (NCBI): domain Eukaryota; kingdom Metazoa; phylum Chordata; class Lepidosauria; order Squamata; family Dipsadidae; genus Erythrolamprus; species Erythrolamprus reginae. The sequence continues at coordinate 7,922,668 of NC_091959.1, read as the reverse complement.
AATAGGAAAGTGAACACAAGAACAAGGGGACACAATCTGAAGTTAGTTGGGGGAAAGATCAAAAGCAACATGAGAAAATATTATTTTACTGAAAGAGTAGTAGATCCTTGGAACAAACTTCCAGCAGACGTGGTAGATAAATCCACAGTAACTGAATTTAAACATGCCTGGGATAAACATATATCCATCCTAAGATAAAATACAGAAAATAGTATAAGGGCAGACTAGATGGACCATGAGGTCTTTTTCTGCCGTCAGACTTCTATGTTTCTATGTTTCTATAAAAAACAAGCACACAATCAAACAGCAAAACAACATGGGCAAGGGGGAGATGTTTTAGTTCCCCCATGCCTGACGGCAGAGGTGGGTTTTAGGGAGTTTACGAAAGGCAAGGAGGGTGGGGGCAATCCTAATCTCAGGGGGGAGCTGGTTCCAGAGGGTCGGAGCCACCACAGAGAAGGCTCTTCCCCTGGGTCTCGCCAGACGACATTGCAATGGGTGGAAACTAAACAAGGAGAGAAGTAACTTAGAACTAAGCAGAAATTTCCTGACAGTCAGAACAGTTGATCAGTGGAACAGTTTGCCTCCAGAAGTTGTGAATGCCCCAACACAATTAATTATATTAATTGGATTAGATGTACCACTATGTTTTTTTAGTCTTCGGAGGTTTTTAAGCAGATGTTGGATAATCATCTTCTGTCTGAAGTAGTATAGGGCTTCCTGCCTAAGCAGAGGGTTGAACTAGAAGACCTCCAAGGTCTCTTCCAACTCTGTTGTTGTTATAGTTGTCATTGTTAAACAATGTAGGTTGGTGGGACCATGGGGGAGGGACTTTTTTGTAGCTGCCCCGGTTCTATGGAACCAACTCCCCCACCCACCCCTGATGTTCGCCTTTCAAAAAGCTGTTAAGACCTGGCTTTGCCAACAGGTCTGGGGGCTGTGAAGGGAGGGAGGGAGGGAGGGAGGGAGGGAGGGAGGGAGGAAGGAAGGAAGGAAGGAAGGAAGGAAGGAAGGAAGGAAGGAAGGAAGGAAGGAAGGAAGGCTGAGTGAACATCGAACCTATTGAGATTCGAACTGCCAAATTGCAGGCAGCCAACAGACAGCAGAAATAGCCTGCAGTACTGCACTCTAACCATGGCGCCACCGTGGCTTTTCTACATGTGGAACATGAGGTTTTCAGCTGTGGTTGTCTCCTTCACTTGGCTTCACCCCCACCGCATCCCATGGAATGGTCCTACACCGGATGATCAAATTTAAGTGTAGCAGAAGCTCCAGAATCCTGCTTTGAGTGTGGAACTAACTCCAGCTATCAAGCAGACGTTTGAATAGCTATATATCCAGCTAAGGTTCAAACACGGCCCTTGTCCTCCTGCCATCGGATACTTGGAATGTGGCTTCGATTGGATCTCTGCCTGCGTCCCAGCTACAGAAGCCAGAATCTTCTGGCAGAAGATCCCGAAAGGCAAAAAGGAGACAACTCATCTGCAGTGCTGGCTCGGCAGTCGGAGTGTGAAGGTACGTTGAAGGTGTTGCCAGGTCAGATAAGGTAACCTTACCTGCCTTTGCAACTTGAGTGGGAATTATAATTGCTTTGGAAGAGCTTGCTATGTTCAGCCAGGAATTGTTGGCACCGGACCACGTGTTGAACGGAGCAGAGGGAAGGGAAGGTCAAGCCCTGATCCAATTTCACCCAAAACTCATCACCTGGACGAGTTCTTTGATGCCAAACAGATTGAAGTTCTCCGAATTGGTTGCAAGTAGGATGCTTGGCTACATAGCTAGAGGTATAACAAGCAGGAAGAGGGAGATTGTGATCCCGCTGTATAGAGCGCTGTTGAGACCCCATTTGGAATCCTCTGATCAGTCCTGGAGACCTCACCTACAAAAAGATATTGACAAAATTGAACGGGTCCAAAGACGGGCTACAAGAATGGTGGAAGGTCTTAAGCATAAAACGTATCAGGAAAGACTTCATGAACTCAATCTGTATAGTCGGGAGGACAGAAGGAAAAGGGGGGACATGATCGAAACATTTAAATATGTCAAAGGGTTAAATAAGGCCCAGGAGGGAAGTGTTTTTAATAGGAAAGTGAACACAAGAACAAGGGGACACAATCTGAAGTTAGTTGGGGGAAAGATCAAAAGCAACGTGAGAAAATATTATTTTACTGAAAGAGTAGTAGATCCTTGGAACAAACGTCCAGCAGACGTGGTTGGTAAATCCACAGTAACTGAATTTAAACATGCCTGGGATAAACATAGATCCATCCTAAGATAAAATACAGGAAATAGTATAAGGGCAGACTAGATGGACCAGGAGGTCTTTTCTGCCGTCAGTCTTCTATGTCTATGAGCCGCCCCGAGTCTACGGAGAGGGGCGGCATACAAATCTAACAAATAATAATAATAATAATAATAATAATAATAATAATGTAATAATAATAATAATAATAATAATAATAATAATAATAATAATGTCTGGGGAGAGTGAAAAATGCATGCACAGAAGCAAAATCTTGCTTAGATGCATGCACACGCACTCCAGCAATGCAGAGATGCGCACGCAATGCACCAGGAGCGGTGGGAGCAGCATCCCCCCCTATTGGGCCCATAGTTTCTCAATTTTCTTGGTGGTTTCGGTGGATTTGGCATCGTGTTTAGAAACTGCCCACTTTAGGACAGGACCCAAGAGACTCTGGTAGAGAAATGAATGTCTCCTGCTTGGTTTTTGTTTGTTTGTTTGTTTGTTTCTGAGGAGGCATCCAGTTTTCTGAAGATTTATCTATCTATCTATCTATCTATCTATCTATCTATCTATCTATCTATCTATCTATCTATCTATCTATCTATCAGATTTGTATGCCGCCCCTCTCCGCAGACTCGGGGCGGCTCACAGCAATAATAGTACAATGTAAACAAATCTAATATTTAAGTTTAAGTTAATTTAAAACCCCAAATTAAAAAAAACAATCATACATACTAGCATACCATGCATAAATTTTATAAGCCTAGGGGGAGGGAAAGTCTCAATTCCCCCATGCCTGACGACAGAGGTGGGTTTTAAGGAGCTTACGAAAGGCTAGGAGGGTGGGGGCAACTCTGATATCCGGGGGGGAGTTGGTTCCAAAGGGTTGGGGCCGCCACAGAGAAGGCTCTTCCCCTGGGTCCCGCCAAACGACATTGTTTAGTTGACGGGACCCGGAGAAGGCCAACTCTGTGGGACCTAACTGGTCACTGGGATTCGTGTGGCAGAAGGCGGTCCTGGAGATATTCTGGTCCGGTGCCATGAAGGGCTTTATAGGTCATAACCAACACTTTGAATTGTGACCGGAAACTGATCGGCAACCAATGCAGACTGTGGAGTGTTGGTGTGACATGGGCGTATTTAGGAAAGCCCAAGAACCAGATCATTGAAGGCTTCTCAGCCCTTGTCAGATTCTGCACCCAGCCACTGCTGGTTGCTAAGCAGCTGCTGGCCAAACATCCAAAGTCAATATGTACTTTCCCTCTGCCGTCAGCCGAGTGAAAGATGACTTCCAAATAAAGTTGTCGTAGGTGCTTTGAAGGCTTTGTGTGTGAAACTTGCCAGCCGTGCCCATATTTTGGAGACTCCTCCCGCCTTGCCCAGTCAAATGCCATCTGCATTTTCCACCTTTTCCAACAAGGGGGACCAAATGTCCAGGGAATAGCCATCTCTCCTCAGATATCAACAGGGACACTTAAACCTCCCCCGTATGCTTCTTATGTGTAGAATTATAATTTTTCCACTGAGAGAAGTCCGGATTGGGAAAACTAAATGAAGACGGCAAATTTCCCAAATGCTGAGCCTTCTCAGAGGAACTGTAGTCTTTTTCCATATTTTAAAGAAACAATTTCTAGATGGATTTCTAGAATTCTTTTTCTTTTTCTGGGCTCTTCTTTGAATTTAAAAATATTTACCTCTTCCTTCCTTCCTTCCTTCTTTCTTTCTTCTTTCCTTCTGTCTTTCTCTTTCTCTCTCATTCCTCCCTCCCTTGTTCTTTCTTTCTTCTTTCTTCCTTCTTTCTTTCTTTCTTTCTTTCTCTCTCATTCCTCCCACCCCCCCTCCCTACCTTGTTCTTTCTTTCTTTCTTTCTTTTTTCCTTCTGTCTTTCTCTTTCTCTCTCATTCCTCCCTCCCTCCTTTGTTCTTTCTTTCTTTCTTTTTTCTTTCTTTCTTCTTTCCTTCTGTCTTTCTCTTTCTCTCTCATTCCTCCCTCCCCTCCTTCCTCCCCTCCCTCCCTTGTTCTTTCTTTCTTTCTTCTTTCCTTCTGTCTTTCTCTCTCATTCCTTCCTCCCCCTTCCTCCCCTCCCTTTTTCTTTCTTTCTTTCTTTCTTTCTTCCCTCCCTTCCTTCCTTTACTCCCTCCCTCCCTCCTTCTTTCTCTATCTCTCTCCTCCCAGCACAATAGAAAACACTTCAGGAAATTAGATATACAGGTTTGTACTGTATCTTTTTAAAGGATTTGTATATTTTTAGCAATTATATATCTCTCATTGGTGTATGGTGGGTGCACTGAATCCCTCTGCATTATTATTTATTTAGGTATTTTGTCCAGATCTTCTTTTTCCCCAGGTGCTGTCTGGGAGTTTCTCCCCACGCATATATACATACTTTATCTCACAATATCTCTTTATTTTCAATCCCAGTTTAAGGCCTTAATTTCTGTAAACACCCGTTTAACACAATCACACACTGTTTAGTCATTTTACAAAGCACTGTACGGTACTAAGAGCAATCTGTTGTGCTGACTTAGCCTTTCTTGTGGTCAGACAGGGGTCAAGCCAGATTTTTCATGTCTGAAAATAATTAACCTTTCCTTCTCCTTTAAATTTTCCCAAAAAGAGGGGGGGAAAACGTGGGCAGAGTTTGCCAAGTTTCAAGCCCGATGCAATTTAACAGGGCGAACTCTCTGGCAATCCGATGCTTAGTTGGTTAATTGTTAATGTGGCTAAAACCATTCGGGCATGGAAATTTGCTTCTGAGCAAATCAATAACGCCGGTTTTTTCACCCTCTGGTAGCACTGTGACCTTTCGAGGAACTGACCTGGTCCAGAAATAAAAAATTGGTTCACGCTGTCACAACTCCATGGCGCAACTTGCACTATTTGCGCAGGCTGAGTGTCAGATGATAACAATCCCAGCTCAGCTGAGCAAGATTAGAGAAGAAGGTGGCCAAGCCAGGAGAGGCAGATAAAATTAAAAAAAAAATTTGCAAGCTCGCAAAAGCAGAGCCCAGCCCAACCAGCCATACCACTTACAACCGGTTGCAAATTTTCCTCTTTGGTCAATTAACTCCCCTCCTCCCCTCCATCAATTAGATTTTTCTTTCATTCTTTCCCTCCAGAGCTGCTTCTCTCCTGAGGCTACACTTCGCTAGAAAATCAATGATTTCCAGAGATAAAATTCCAGGGTATGTTTGGGTCCTTTTATCCCTGATAATGTATAACAACAATGGCTTAAAGGTCACACAGGCGAGTGGAGAAAAAACCCTGCTGTGTTGCATTCTTTTCTTCCTGTTTGTTTCTCTCCTCTCCCTCTTAAAAACATCACAAAATGTGACACATCAAGCTATTTACACAAGAGTCCATTGGAAAAAGAATAACTGCCCCACCCGGATGATTAAAACTATAAAAGGGAAGAACAAGAAGGAACAGGTATGTGTTTTAACTATGGTTACCCTGATTGTTGTTTGCATTTGGAATACTGTGTTCAGTTCTAGAGCAGTGTTTCCCAACCTTGGCAACTTGGAGATATCTGGACTTCAACTCCCAGAATGCCCCAGCCAGCATTTGCTGGCTGGGGAATTCTGGGAGTTGAAGTCCAGATATCATCACGTTGCTAAGGTTGGGAAACACTGCTCTAAAACCATCCCAATTAATTGCCCAGCCCTGTTATAGAGGAATGTCCATCATTTGGAGTATCTGAATATGTTTGTCCTGAACTAAATATTACAACTATGTTTCGAAAGATCTCTGCAAGTTTGAGGCCCAGGTCTTGGTTCTAGAGAATAGAATAGAATAGAATAGAATAGAATAGAATGGAATTCTTTATTGGCCAAGTGTGATTGGACACACAAGGAATTTGTCTTGGTGCAGATGTTCTCAGTGTACATAAAAGAAAATATAGATTTGTCAAGAATCATGAGGTACAACACTTAATGATTGTCATAGGGGTCGAATAAGCAATGAAGAAACAATCAATATTAATAAAAATCTTAGGATACAAGCAACAAGTTACAGTCATACAGTCCTAAGTGGGAGGAGATGGGTCATAGGAATTATGAGAAAAAACTAGTAGAAATAGAAGTGCAGATTTAGTAAAAAGTTTGACAGTGGTGAGTGAATTATTTGTTTAGCAGAGTGATGGCGTTCAGGAAAAAACTCTTGTGTCTAGTTGTCTTGGTGTGCAGTGCTCTGTAGCAACGTTTTGAGGGTAGGAGTTGAAACAGTTTGTGTCCAAGAAGCGAGGGGTCAGTAAATACTTTCACTGCCCTCTTTTTGACTCATGCAGTATACAGGTCACTGTATACAGGAGACCTCACCTACCAAAAGATATTGATAAAATTGAATGGGTCCAATGACGGGCTACAAAAATGGTGGAAGGTAAAACATATCAGGAAACACTTCCTTCCTGAACCTTATTTAACCCTTTAACATATTGAAATGTTTCTATCATGTCCCCCCTTTTCCTTCTGTCCTCCAGACATACAGATTGAGCTCATGAAGTCTTTCCTGATACGTTTTATGCTTAAGACCTTCCACCATTCTTGTAGCCCGTCTTTGGACCTGTTCAATTTTGTCAATATCTTTTGGTAGGTGAGGTCTCCAGAACTGGACACAGTATTCCAAATGGGGTCTCACCAGCTCTCTATATAGCGGGATCACAATCTCCCTGCTTGTTATACCTCTAGCTATGCAGCCAAGCATTCTACTTGCTTTTCCTACCACTTTACAGATTTTGTTGACCCCTCTCCTGCAGATGTTCTTAATCCCAGAATCTTTCAGGATATCCTGTGTTGTTTTGCTCAGATTTCTCCCCTTAAAGTAGTTGAGTTTTAAAAACAAGGTGCAAGGGAAATGAATTGGCAATAATACCCTGGTGTTTCTGGCTTTGAAAACACACATCCCCCTAGGTCTGAACAAACTTTGCTGGGAGGCAAGACATCTTTTCTAATCTCCACCCTTTTTGTTCTTCTTTCATCCTTGTTTACTCAACATCAACTCAACGTGACAACAGGCTGGATGCTTTTTTTCAACAACCCACCGGCCCATCGACTGCGGCAAAATCAAGATGACCTTTCCCGAATTATCAGAAGAGAATTTCTTTCTTCCAAGCGCTCCATTCCAGGAATACTTTGCTTTGAGTCTCAGTCTTTTAAAAAGGGCCCAGAGGGGTTGCTTTATCTCCGTAGTCTGTATCTGGCTGCGATGCTAATGGGCCTTCGTTCTATCCCACCCGTCTAGACTCTATGATCTTTCTTCCTGCCTGGGGATATCTGGCTGCGATGCTAATGGACCTTCGTTCTATCCCACCCGTCTAGTCTCTATGATCTTTCTTTCTGCCTGGGGATATCTGGCTGCGATGCTAATGGACCTTCGTTCTATCCCACCCGTCTAGTCTCTATGATCTTTCTTTCTGCCTGGGGATATCTGGCTGCGATGCTAATGGACCTTCGTTCTATCCCACCCGTCTAGTCTCTATGATCTTTCTTTCTGCCTGGGGATATCTGGCTGCGATGCTAATGGACCTTCGTTCTATCCCACCCGTCTAGTCTCTATGATCTTTCTTTCTGCCTGGGGATATCTGGCTGCGATGCTAATGGACCTTCGTTCTATCCCACTCGTCTAGACTCTATGATCTTTCTTCCTGCCTGGGGATATCTGGCTGCGATGCTAATGGACCTTCGTTCTATCCCACCCGTCTAGTCTCTATGATCTTTCTTTCTGCCTGGGGATATCTAGCTGCGATGCTAATGGACCTTCGTTCTATCCCACTCGTCTAGACTCTATGATCTTTCTTCCTGCCTGGGGATATCTGGCTGCGATGCTAATGGACCTTCGTTCTATCCCACCCGTCTAGTCTCTATGATCTTTCTTTCTGCCTGGGGATATCTGGCTGCGATGCTAATGGACCTTCGTTCTATCCCACCCGTCTAGTCTCTATGATCTTTCTGCCTGGGGATATCTGGCTGCGATGCTAATGGACCTTCGTTCTATCCCACCTGTCTAGTCTCTATGATCTTTCTTTCTGCCTGGGGATATCTGGCTGTGATGCTAATGGACCTTCGTTCTATCCCCCACCCCGTCCAGTCTCTATGATCTTTCTTCCTGCCCTCCCCTCGGGGATACATTTCCACAGCCTGTTGCCACTCTAAAATTGGGTGGTTGCCACAATAGCTATGTTATGTTGAGGCAATTTCAAAATTGTCACTTCTGCTAGGAATAGGCTTATGAGTCAAGAATGTGATGCTTTTCAGTTGTGGGTGGTCAGTGAGAATTTATGGAGGGGCAGGACGAATTCTCTGAAAAAGACGCTTAACATAGGAAGGTAAACGTGGGAGGGTGGAAAAAAGAACTTCTTGATAAAATTTATTTGCTTTTATTTATTCGACAAATTCCTAGAACTTCCCAAATCACCCAAGTGACTCTGCCGCAGCTTACAATGCAGAATTAAGCGGTCACATTACATGCCATAGCACCAAATTAGCAGCTCTTTAAAAAAAAGAATGGGATGAATTTGAGGAGGGAGTTATAATATTTCTCTTCCAAAATCACTTTGCTTTTGTTTATTTTATTTATTTTATTTTATATTTTATTTTATTTTATTTTATTTTATTTTATTTTATTTTATTTTATTTTATTTTATTTTATTTTATTTTATTTTATTTTATTTTATTTTATTTTATTTTATTTTATTTTATTTTATTTTATTTTATTTTATTTTATTTTATTTTATTTTATTTTATTTTATTTTATTTTATTTTATTTTATTTTATTTTATTATTTTATTTTATTTTATTATTTTATATTTTATTTTATTTTATTTTATTTTATTTTATTTTATTTTATTTTATTTTATTTTATTTTATTTTATTTTATTTTATTTTATTTTATTTTATTTTATTTTATTTTATTTTATTTTATTTTATTTTATTTTATTTTATTTTATTTTATTTTATTTTATTTTATTTTTTTATATACCGATTTACAGTGCCCTCTCTAAGCAGTTTACAGAGTCAGCCTCTTGCCCCCAACAATCTGGGTCCCCATTTTACTCACCTTGAAAAGATGGGAGGCTGAGTCAACCTTGAACCTGGTGTGATTCGGACTGCCAAATTGCAGGCAGCCAACAGACAGCTGAAGTAGCCTGCAATACTGCACTCTGACCACTGCGTCACTGTGCCTCATAATTCTTTGTTATATACAGTGATACCTTGTCTTACAAACTTAATTGGTTCCGGAACGAGGTTCTTAAGGTGAAAAGTTTGTAAGACGAAACAATGTTTTCCATAGGAATCAATGGAAAAGCGATTAATGCATGCAAGCTCAAAATTCACCCCTCTTGCTAGCTGAAGTGCCCGTTTTTGCTCTGCTTGGATTCCCCTGAGGCTCCCCTCCATGGGAAACCCCACCTCCAGACTTCCGTTGCCAGCGAAGCTCCTGTTTTTGCGCTGCTGGGATTCCCCTGCAGCATCACAAAAACATGGAAGTCCGGAAATGGGGTTGCCCAGCAGCAGTGGTGGGTTTGTAAGGTGAAAATAGTTTGTAAGAAGAGGCAAAAAAATCTTAAAACCCGGGTTTGTATCTCGAAAGGTTTGTATGACGAGGCATTTGTAAGACGAGGTATCACTGTATTCTATATACTTCATTCTATATTGTATATACTTTTCTAATCAAACGTCCTTTCTTTTTCTCAGCTGCATAGATGTCGGAAAATGTGCGGGAGGGTATCCATGATTGACAGGCTGTCAATTCCAAGATAATTATATTTCTGTGCGTGATCAGCATATGGTTGTACAGTACCATAGATTGTCACGTGGGCTGCTTTGTGAATCCTAAGAAAAACACACACACACACACATCCTGATGGAGAGAGAAACAGTGACACATTCATAAATAAAGCCGATTTAGTCATCACTGTCATCCTTTTGAGCAGCTTCAGCGTGAGTCACCATGGCCAAGACAGGACTTTTTAACAGAAGAGTCAGTGGGATAATTTCCTTGTAAATGGCTAATTGTGGCTTTCACTGAGTCAGAAAACTTAACTGTTTTCTGATCATGATGGATTTGGGAACATTTCCTATATCAGCTCTTCACGACATTTTGGGGTTTGTTTGGTTTTCCAACTTGGCAAACTCCAAATGAGCTGGGGAGTCCTCCTCAAATGGGCTTTTGTGGTGACAAGGAGAGATGTTGGGGCTACCTTTGAAAAGTGTTCGGAAACTCCAGATCGTGCAGAATGCGGCCGCGAGAGCCATCATGGGCTTTCCTAAATATACCCATGTCTCATCAACACTCCGCAGCCTGCACTGGCTGTCGATCAGTTTCCGGTCACAATTCAAAGTGTTAGAAACATAGAAACATAGAAGACTGACGGCAGAAAAAGACCTCATGGTCCATCTAGTCTGCCCTTTTACTATTTCCTGTATTTTATCTTACAATGGATATATGTTTATCCCAGGCATGTTTAAATTCAGTTCCTGTGGATTTCCCAACCACGTCTGCTGGAAGTTTGTTCCAAGGATCTACTACTCTTGGTTATGACCTATAAAGCCCTACATGGCATTGGACCAGAATACCTCCAGGAGCGCCTTCTGCCGCACAAATCCCAGTGACCAATTAGGTCCCACAGAGTGGGCCTTCTCCGGGTCCCGTCGACGAAGCAGTGTCATTGGCGGGACACAGGGGAAGAGCCTTCTCTGTGGCGGCCCTGACCCTCTGGAACCAACTCCCCCCAGAGATTAGGACTGCACCCAACCTCCTTGCCTTCCGCAAGCTCTTGAAAACCCACCTATGTCTCCAGGCATGGGGAAATTGATATACCCCTAGCTGTTTTATTTTATGCATGGTTTGTCTGGATGTACGACTGCTTTTTTATAATGGGTTTTTTTATAACTGTTTTTAATATTAGATTTGTATTTGTATTATTTGTTGTGAGCCACTCCGAGTCCTCGGAGAGGGGCGACATACAAATCTAATAAATTATTATTATTATTATTATTATTATTATTATTATTTATTTATTTTATTTTTTTCTGTCGGGCTCTCTAGTAAACTTCTCCCCAAAATACACAGGTTCAAATTTCAGACACAAACACGTTTGAAAATTCAAAACAATGTTCTTTATAATGAAAATTCACTTAAACCAAGCCCTCTTTTGGGATAGCAAAGAGCACTCGTCTCCAAACAAACTGGTAATTTGTACAAGTCCCTTATCAGTTCTGTGATACTTAGCTTGCAGCTGTGAGGCAATTCACAGTCCTTCTTCTTTCACAAAGTGAAACACACTTTGCTCTGGTTTAGTTTCAAAGCGGGGAAAAATCAGCACACAAAAGGCCCAAGTCAGTAAAGCAATCATGAAACACAGCCATCAGGTAATCCTCCACAATGGCCAAACCCACAGGCTGCTCTTTATAGCAGCCTCACTAATGACCACATCCCCACCCAACCACAGGTGGCCTCATTTTCTTTGATAATAATCTCTCAGTTGTTGCTGCCTATGCATCCCTCTCCGCATGCGTGGCTGTATCATTAACTCTTGTTCTGAATCCAAGGAGGAGAGAGATAATTAATCTCCTTCTGAGCTGTCTGCCACACTCTCCTCCTCCCTGTCACTCGTGTCTTCTTGGTCAAAGGGGCCTTCATCAGCAGATTCCACCGGGGGCAAAACAGGCCTGCAGCATGTGGATGTCTCCCCCACATCCACAGTCCTTGGGGCAGGAGCTGGGCCAGAGCTAATCACAACAATTATTATTATTATTATTATTATTATTATTATTATTATGTTACTGAAAAACATCTGCAGGGAGAGAAGAAAAATCTTGGATGTCAAAAGAGATCCTGGAGTCTCCCTTGCGATGCCTGACTTTGGACCAGTCCTTGATCTCTGGTCCAACACAGATGCTGGTCCAAATTTCAGACTCCACTGATTCATCCCTCGCTTTCAAGCTCACTCGCTGATGTCACACAACTGGAAGTGAAGCCAGCTTCCCGAAGGGAAAAAGCTTCAGTACAAAAGGAAATCCAGAGCGGGAAGCCACACAGGAAATGAGCTCCCTGGCAGGAACCGAAGAGGAGTAAAATACGGATATAATTTATCGTGCCAAACGGATGTCCAAAAACGGTGCGCTTAAACCAAAAATAAAACCAAAGTTCAAAAGGCCCAAGCCTTAAAGAAAATCCTACAGGGGTGTCAGAAAGCAATATAGTTCACCAGTTATCAAATCAATTCTCTTGCTGCTGCTTTATCAAATTGTATCTGAGGCTAAGAAAAAGGGTTTTTGTGAATCCGTGATGATTCCTGCTGTCTAAGGAAGTTGTTTGTTTGTTTGTTTGTTTGTTTGTTTATTTACTTACTTATTTACTTATTTACTTATTTACTTATTTACTTATTTATTTACTTACTTATTTACTTATTTATTTACTTATTTACCTATTTACCTATTTACTTACTTACTTACTTACTTACTTATTTACTTATTTATTTATTTACTTACTTACTTACTTACTTACTTACTTATTTACTTATTTACTTACTTACTTACCTATTTACCTATTTACCTATTTACTTACTTACTTACTTACTTACTTACTTACTTACTTACTTACTTACTTACTTACTTACTTATTTATTGGGTTTGTATGCCGCCCCTCTCCGTAGACTCGGGGTGGCTAACAACAGTAATAAAAACAGCATATAACAATCCAAAACAGTTTAAAATCCTTATTATAAAACCAAACATACATACAGACATACCATGCATAAAATTGTAAAGGCCTAGGGGGAAAGAGTATCTCAGTTCCCCCATGCCTGGTGGCAAAGGTGGGTTTTAAGAAGCTTACGAAAGGCAAGGAGGGTAGGGGCAATTCTAATCTCTGGGGGGAGTTGGTTCCAGAGGGCCGGGGCCGCCACAGAGTAGGCTCTTCCCCTGGGCCCCGCCAAACAACATTGTTTAGTTGACAGGACCCGGAGAAGGCCCACTCTGTGGGACCTAACTGGTCGCTGGGATTCGTGCGGCAGAAGGCGGTCCCTGAGATAATCTGGTCCGGTGCCATGAAGGGCTTTATAGGTCATAACCAACACTTTGAATTGTGACCGGAAACTGATCGGCAACCAATGCAGACTGTGGAGTGTTGGTGTAACATGGGCATATTTGGGGAAGCCCATGATTGCTCTCGCAGCTGCATTCTGCACGACCTGAAGTTTCCGAACACTTTTCAAAGGTAGCCAAGTCAAGGGACTAAACCAGTGAAGGGCTGCAAAGTTTTTTACTATCACACTATTGGCGTGGCTTATTTTGTGGGTGTGGCTTGTCAATCATGTGACCCGGTGGGAGTGACTTGACAGTCATGTGACTGGGAGGTGGCTTAAAGGTCATGTGACTGGCTTAAAGGTGGCCAACTTGACGTCACTCACGTCAAGGGTTAGGGTTCCTGGCCTCTTCTCGCCTCAAAGAGATACAACTTCCCTATCTATTTACTATTACTGAACATCCAAAATATACTGTTTAATTCTATGTATATATGCCATATGTGTACATACATATTACACAGGCGCACAAAAATATACATTATCTACTATATAAACTGTATGTGCAAGCACAGCTCTTCCAAAATTATACACATTCAACTTCATTTACTGCGATAGGAAAAACATATCCAGAGCCCAGAAGGGGGGGGGGGGGGGAGAAAAAAACATATTTTTTTCTACCGGTTCTGTGTACCTGACCATACCCATGAAACCCATCACTGCTCCAAACAAGCCCCAAAGTTCTTCAATCTTCCTGGTCCTTTATTTATTTATTAAATGGATATCCCAAAAACAAAAAAAAAGTGAACACAAGAGCAAGGGGACACAATCTGAAGTTAGTTGGGGGAAAGATCAAAAGCAACATGAGAAAATATTATTTTACTGAAAGAGTAGTAGATGCTTGGAACAAATTTCCAGCAGACGTGGTTGGTAAATCCACAGTCACTGAATTTAAACATGCCTGGGATAAACATATATCCATTGTAAGATAAAATACAGGAAATAGTATAAGGGCAGACTAGATGGACCATGAGGTCTTTTTCTGCCATCATTTCATTTTTTCATTTATTTCATTTCATTTATTTAGATTTGTATGCCGCCCCTCTCCGCAGACTCGGGGCGGCTCACAACAGAATAACAGAAAACAATTTCAGCAAATCTAAATTTCTACTAAAAACATTTTAAAAAACTCCATTTTCTAAGCACACATACATACACACATACCATTCATAAATTGTATATGCCCGGGGGAGATGTCTCAGTTCCCCCATGCCTGACGACACAGGTGGGTCTTAAGGAGTTTACGAAAGGCAAGGAGAGTAGGGGCAGTTCTAATCTCCGGGGGGAGTTGGTTCCAGAGGGTCGGGGCCACCACAGAGAAGGCTCTTCCCCTGGGGCCCGCCAACCGACATTGTTTAGTTGACGGGACCCGGAGAAGGCCCACTCTGTGGGACCTAATCGGTTGCTGGGATTCGTGCGGCAGCAGGCGGTCTCGGAGATATTCAGTCTTCTATGTTTCTATATTTTCTATGCTATCTATCCCAAAGAATCAGTGGTGGTTTGCTACCCGTTTGCTCTGATTCAGGTAAACTGGTACCGACAATAGCAGAAGGCTCCGCCCACCTGCCCGGATGTCCTCATGGACGAACTGAGCGTGTGCGGAAATGGCGCGCACACACATCTCCACACTGGTAGCAAAAGTAAGTGAATCCTATTACTGGAAAGAATGCCAAAAAAAGAAGAAGAAGTGCTTCAATAGATTAAAAATCCTAGTTGCGAACAGTTTGTGCTTCTAAATAAGTCCTGAAACATTCAGTGCTCTCCGACAGATCTGCATATGTAACATAATCTATGGCATTCTGCTGATTAAAATAGCAACTGGGAAATACCCCACATCCAATACCAAGACTGGTGACAGTTTTCCCAGTGTACTTTTTACAAAATGTGCAGATCTCTCTCTTTGGACCTGAGCGGACTACATTTAGGTCAGGTCAGAGTAACTCCCTGCCTTGGTTTCAGAAGTAAGAATAAAATATTGCCCAGGGTGTGTACAAGTCTGTTTCTTTGTACTTTGGACAACCCACAGGTGTCCAAATATGTACAATAGTGGGTCCGACGTCACATTTAAAAGCACATGTCTTTTGCAGATGCATTGTTGAAACATCTACGAAAGAAGTAGGACATCACCCATAGCTTGGCACATTTGGATTCGCCCTGTTCAAGGTCCTTGTCAAACTGCAGGAAAATCTATCAATCTATCAATCTGTCAATCTGTCAATCTGTCAATCTATCAATCTATCAATCTATCAATCTATCAATCTATCAATCTATCAATCTATCAATCTATCAATCTATCAATCTATCAATCTATCAATCTATCAATCTATCAATCTTCTATCTATCTATCTATCTATCTATCTATCTATCTATCTACCTTCTATCTATCTATCTATCTATCTATCTATCTTCTATCTATCTATCTATCTATCTATCTATCTTCTATCTATCTATCTATCTATCTATCTATCTATGTACTATCTGTCTATCTGTCTATCTATCTATCTATCTATCTATCTATCTACTATATCTATCTATCTATCTATCTATCTATCTTCTATCTTCTATCTATCTATCTATCTATCTACCTTCTATCTATCTATCTATCTATCTATCTATCTATCTATCTATCTACTATCTATCTAACTATCTATCTATCTACTATCTATCTATCTATCTACCTTCTATCTATCTATCTATCTATCTATCCATCCATCCATCCATCCATCCATCCATCCATCCATCCATCTACTATCTATCTATCTATCTATCTATCTATCTATCTATCTATCTATCTATCTATCTATCTATCTATCTATCATCTATGCTGTGGTAACTTTGAAAGTTCACTAAACAAATCATTGTAACTGAGGACTACTGGTACTTCCAAGATCTGTCTTTGTTTAAACCTTGGATTAGCCTGGTGCTGCCACTATTTCTCCTCCTTTAGAAGGAGAATGAAGCTACGCTGGGGACATTCGGTTCTGGATTTTGGTTCTTTGCAGTCTCCAGGTACGTTTAGCCCATTTTTCAACGTAAGCTTTCTTTGGATGGCTTCCACCCTCAGACCAAATTTGGACCTCTTCCCCTCGGTTTTCAAAGAGGCCTCCAGCTGACACAGGCAGATGGATGGATGGATGGTGTCTCCAGACGGCGTACATAATTTATTTTCCAAACCTCGTTGGCTTGAGAAGAATAAAAACCAGCTCACGTCAATCCTATGAAAAGACCCTGAGAAATTCTCCATCATCCTGTTTATTGAAGGAACTCGGAGGCGGCAAGTAACACGCAAAAGCTCACGAATTGTTCATTAGTGATTCTTTCAGGCCGAAATTAGGGCTGCAACATCCACACCTACGGAAGAGCTGGAGGAAGTTTGTAGGTGTCAGAATGTGTGTGTTGTGTAGGAGGACAAAAACAAACAAAGGTTCTCTGAAGTTTCCTGAAGGAGTAGAGGTCCACATCACGTATTCCTCCTTCCTCCTTTTGTTCTCAGATGGTCTCCTAAGAATACTTTAGCTGGAGAACTGAGGTGGTACAGCAAGTAGGATGCTTGGCTGCATAGCTAGAGGTATAACAAGCAGGAAGAGGGAGATTATGATCCCGCTATATAGAGCGCTGGTGAGACCACATTTGGAATACTGTGTTCAGTTCTGGAGACCTCACCTACCAAAAGATATTGACAAAATTGAACGGGTCCAAAGACGGGCTACAAGAGTGGTGGAAGGTCTTAAGCATGAAACGTATCAGGAAAGACTTAATGAACTCAATTTGTATAGTCTGGAGGACAGAAGGAAAAGGGGGGACATGATCGAAACATTTAAATATGTTAAAGGGTTAAATAAGGTCCAGGAGGGAAGTGTTTTTAATAGGAAAGTGAACACAAGAACAAGGGGACACAATCTGAAGTTAGTTGGGGGAAAGATCAAAAGCAACATGAGAAAATATTATTTGACTGAAAGAGTAGTAGATCCTTGGAACAAACTTCCAGCAGACGTGGTTGGTAAATGCACAATCACTGAATTTAAACATGCCTGGGATAAACATATATCCATTGTAAGATAAAATACAGGAAATAGTATAAGGACAGACTTGATGGGCCATGAGGTCTTTTTCTGCCGTCAGTCTTCTATGTTTCTATGTTTCTAAGATATGTGAGATTGCCGTGTGGACTTTCAAGAGCTGGAAAATGTGTTTGGTTGGGGTTCCTCGGAGAGATATTTTGCAATGTGTTCATTCTTGCTGCGATTCAAGGCTGCTGCTTGCTTCCCATCGTGTGAAAACGAAATGTTTCTATTCCGCCAGCAATTAATCCATGTGTGAATATCAACAAGCAGATTGTTACATTCAGTGGGGGGGTTTTATTTTATTAAAATGTTATTTGGGGCAAAAGCAACATGTCATCTGAAAATATGATGTTGACTCATTGCAACCCCCACCAAAAAAAAAATGAATAATGGAAACTTCGTCAATGAGATGATTTCCTTAATCCAAACAATATCATTCAATTTCCCCACACGCTCGTGCCTGCAATATCTAGAACGGTTTTTCAGCAAGACTGCCAGGGTGGCTGGCATCTTTTCAGGTTTCCTGGCTATAAGGAAAGGCTCATAATTTATGTGGCAGGGAGCAAAGGTCATTGATTCCCTGCCAGACGTAGAACAATTCTACCCATTCCTCGGCTTTTCCTGTCCAAGCTAGATCTGGAGAAGGACTATGTAGATTTTGAGCTAGAAGATCTCATTCCTTATATTCATTGTTGTGAGCCGCCCCCCGCGTCTTCAGAAAGAGGGGGCATACAAATCTAATAAATTATGTAAATGTGCTCTGGATAGCTTTGGTTAAGTAGGCTTTACTGGTTTGTGCTGTAGCTGCCTTGGTGAGTGCAGGCTAAGCTGTGAAACATGGTTTATATAAGCCACAAGGTCTGGGGTTATGTCACCTGCTAAGCCAATGCTTAGTGCAGAGCAATGTCGGAAGTTCTAAGCAAAGTTGTTCTCCTCCTCTTCTTCCTCCTCCTCCTCCTTCTTCTCCTTCTTCTCCCCCCAAAAATAAAGAACTGAACGTTGTCTAATAAGTGATGCTCTCCAATCAAGTGAACAAGCACCCCTCCTCAAGAAGGGGACAGAAGCACTTCCTAAGAACATTATGATACCCGATTACTAGAGTGCAACCAGTTGATTCAACCTCAGTTGTGTCCCTCTTGTTTGTCTTCCGTTGATGGCTCTTTGCAGGTATTCTCAAGTCCTCGGAGAGGGGCGGCATACAAATCTAATTCATTATTATTATTATTATTATTATTATTATTATTATTATTATTATGTCAATACAACACAGCAAATGAGATCACTATGCTGGATTTCGGATTTCATCACCAGTCAGGCACTTCCCAAGCACCTAGGACTGCGTGATGTAGCGGCGAATTATTTGTGCCGATCCCAGTAAAGCGGCATTTTGCAATTGACAGATGGAGATTTTGTGTCCAGTTGTGTCCCTCTTGTTTGTCTTCCGTTGATGGCTCTTTGCAGGTATTCTCAAGTCCTCGGAGAGGGGCGGCATACAAATCTAATTCATCATCATCATCATCATCATCATCATCATCATTATTATTATTATTATTATTATTATTATGTCAATACAACACAGCAAACGAGATCACTATGCTGGATTTCATCACCAGTCGGGCGCTTCCCAAGCACCTAGGACTGCGTGATGTAGCGGCGAATTATTTGTGCCGATCCCAGTAAAGCGGCATTTTGCAATTGACAGATGGAGATTTTGTCAATTCCAATGGTTTTCAAATGTCCGCTGAGATCCTTTGGCAGTGCGCCCAGCGTGCCAAGGACCACTGGGACCACTTTCACGGGCTTATGCCAGAGTTGTTGCAGCTCGATTTTTAGATCTTCGTATTTCACTAATTTCTCTAGCTGCTTCTCCTCAATTCTGCTGTCTCCTGGGATTGTGATGTCGATGATCCATAATTATTATTATTATTATTATTATTATTATTATTATTATTATTATTTTACTAGAGCCACCTAAAATTGACCAGTCACTATTTGTGGTAGCCACAGGATAGGGCAGTGATGGGCTGCTGTCCCCATTGAAGGGGGGGTGCAATGGGGATACTAAATTTATGCACTATTTATTGAATACTTAATAGTTTTTTTATTGTGCTTCCTTCTCTAGTACTAGTATGATCCTTAATTACTTTTAAAATAGGAAATAATTAAATAGTATGTTTTTACCCATAAACGCTTTCATCATCCTTATCTAGAACTGAACTTTTATAGCAATTGAAGATAATTGAGATACTTGCCTAATCTGTTATCATAGGGAACCTTGCGGGTTCAGTACAAAACCTTAAAATGTTACTGTGCTCCTTGACAAATAATGCTGTTTATCATTTGTCCTTTTTGTGGATATTGTGACTTAATCAACTGAAAAAGAGTCCAAGGATCTATTTGAAAACTTATCTTGGTCAGTAAGCCACTCCCACCCAGTCACATGATCTTTAAGCCACTCGGGTCACATGATTGTCAAGCCACTCTTATCTGGTCACATGGCTGGCAAGCCACTCCTACCCGGTCATTTATATTGACTGGTTCCTAATATGATTGGATTGCTTACTTGTACCCGGACTGTCATTAAGTGTTGTACCTTGTGATTCTTGACAAATGTATCTTTTCCTTTATATACACTGAGAGCATATGCACCAAAGACAAATTCCTTGTTAATAGATCGTGCAGAATGCAGCTGCGAGAGCAGTCATGGGCTTACCTAGGTATGCCCATGTTTCACCAACACTCCGCAGTCTGCATTGGCTGCCAATCAATTTCCGGTCACAATTCAAAGTGTTGGTTATGACCTTTAAAGCCCTTCATGGCACTGGACCAGAATATCTCCGAGACCGCCTTCTGCCGCACGAATCCTAGCGACCGATTAGGTCCCACAGAGTGGGCCTTCTCCGAGTCCCGTCAACTAAACAATGTCGGTTGGCGGGCCCCAGGGGAAGAGCCTTCTCTGTGGCGGCCCCGACCCTCTGGAACCAACTGCCCCCAGAGATTAGAACTGCCCCTACTCTCCCTGCCTTTCGTAAACTCCTTAAAACCCACCTTTGTCGTCAGGCATGGGGGAACTGAATCACCTCCCCCGGGCATGTACAATTTATGTATGGTATGTTTGTGTGTATGTTTGTTTAGTAAATGGGTTTTTTAAAATATTTTAAATTATATTTAGATTTGTCATGAATTGTTGTATCCTGCTGTGAGCCGCCCCGAGTCTGCGGAGAGGGGCGGCATACAAATCTAAATAATAAAAATAAATAAATAAATAAATAAATAAATAAATAAATAAATAAATAAATAAATAAATAAATAAATAAATGTGGTTAGTAGAATTCAAGGTACAAAGAATAAATCATGCGACTTTTCATCTGTTTCCCCTTAAAACTAACTCAGCTATGCTTCATTCTTGTGGGTCTTATTTATTTATATATTTGTCAAGCAATTGTAGGATAGTAATTTGTACAAATAAAACATTAGATAAGTAATGATAAAAAGTAATGATAGAAGACAAAAGAACAGTGGGACAGGGACGGTAGGCACAATGGTGCGCTTATGCACGCCCCTTACAGACCTCTTAGAAAGGGGGAGAGGTCAATTGTAGATAATCTAAGGTTAAAGGTTTTGGGGTTAGGGGTAGAAACCACAGTCAGGTAGTGCATTCCAGGTGTTGATCACTCTATTGCTGAAGTCGTATTTTTTGCAGTCCAAACTTCCAGCTCTCTGAGTTGCAAAGCCTTCCCAGATGGTGACCTGTGCCTTTCACGAACATCTGGCCGATGGATGGTCAGTTTGTCACCTGTCCAGCTAAAGAAAACAGAATCCGGCCAACTCCCGGGCCATGTGAATTGACCCCAGAGTTGGCAAATGAATAGGAAATGAGGCACTTCTATTGAGTGCAGGAAGAACAATTTCCTGCATGGGATCCCATTCAGAGAAGGAAATTGCACCGTTCTCAGCTTCTATGGGGAAAAAAGTATTTATATTTTCTCCTTACTTGAAGATTGACAGGCTTCAAAGTCCCTGTGGTTTCCACCAACACTGGACTTTACAGTGTTGGTTGCACTGAGGCTTTGCTGGGACACAAAAGCACATAAAGTAGGATAGGCAACCATGGGCCCTTTATCTATCTATCTACCTGTCTACCTACTTATCTACCTACCTACCTATCTACCTACAGATCCACCTACCTACCTATCTATCCATCCACCCACCCATCCACCTACCTACCTACGTACCTACCTACACTAATCCTCTCCTCTCTTCCTTCTTTCCTCCTTCTTCTCTTCTCTTCTCTCCTTTCTTCCTTCTTTTTTCTCTCCTCTCTCCTCTCCTCTCTTCTCCTCTTCCTCCTTCTCCTCTCATCTCTTCCTTCTTCTCTCCTCCTACTTCTTCTCTTCTCCTCTCTTCCTTCTTCTCTTCTCCTCTCCTCTTCCTTCTTCTCTTCTCCCCTCCTTTCTTCCTTCTTTTTTTATCTTCTCTCTCCTCTCTTCTCCTCTCCTCTCCCTTCTTCTCCTCTCCTATCTTCCTTCTTCTCTTCTCCCCTCCTTTCTTCCTTCTTTTTTTCTCTTCTCTCTCCTCTCTTCTCCTCTCCTCTTCCTTCTTCTCCTCTCCTATCTTCCTTCTTCTCTTCTCTCCTCTTCTCCCCTCCTTTCTTCCTTCTTTTTTCTCTTCTCTCTCCCTTCTTCTCCTCTCCTCTTCCTTCTCCTCCTCTCCTCTCTTCCTTCTTCTCTTCTCCCCTCCTTTCTTCCTTCTTTTTTCTCTTCTCTCTCCTCTTCCTTCTCCTCTCCTCTTCCTTCTTCTCTTCTCCTCTCTTCCTTCTTCTCTTCTCTTCTCCCCTCCTTCCTTCCTTCTTTTTTTCTCTTCTCTCTCCTCTCCTCTTTTCTTCCTTCTTCTCCTCTCCTCTCTTCCTCCTTCTCTTCTCTTCTCTTCTCCTATCCTCTCTTCTCCTCTTCCTTCTCCTCTTCTCTTCTCCTCTTTCTTCTCTTCTTTCCTCTCCTCTCCTCTTTTCTTCCTTCTTCTCCTCTCCTCTCTTCCTCCTTCTCTTCTCTTCTCCTATCCTCTCTTCTCCTCTTCCTTCTCCTCTTCTCTTCTCCTCTTTCTTCTCTTCTTTCCTCTCCTCTTTTCTTCCTTCTTCTCCTCTCCTCTCTTCCTCCTTCTCTTCTCTTCTCCTATCCTCTCTTCTCCTCTTCCTTCTCCTCTTCTCTTCTCCTCTTTCTTCTCTTCTTTCCTCTCCTCTCCTCTTTTCTTCCTTC
The DNA here is from genome assembly GCF_031021105.1 of Erythrolamprus reginae. Taxonomy (NCBI): domain Eukaryota; kingdom Metazoa; phylum Chordata; class Lepidosauria; order Squamata; family Dipsadidae; genus Erythrolamprus; species Erythrolamprus reginae. The sequence goes on along the minus strand of NC_091959.1, from coordinate 7,900,024 downwards.
TTCTCCTCTCCTCTCTTCCTCCTTCTCTTCTCCTCTCCTCTCCTCTCCTCTTCCTTCTCCTCTTCTCTTCTCCTCTTTCTTCTCTTCTTTCCTCTCCTCTCCTCAAGCATCCCTTCAGCTACCCTGAGAACTAACAGCACCTCTGCAGTGAAAGGCTACCAATTTTTTTACTACCACACTGTCGGCGCGGCTTATGCAGGGCGCCCTGCATTTTCTTTCAACATCTTTCAGTGCAAATTGGGGGCTCTGGGGTGGAGCTCCATTTTCGCTACCCCACTGCGTTCACCACCCTCCCTGTCCGGGCAGCCGCCCACCCCTGGGACTCTGTAATGTCGCTAGGAGTTCAGCCTGCCCCCCGCCTGCCTTCTTATTGAAGCCAACCCTTCATATAGTTAATAAGATCATTCTCTGGCGATGCATTTAATAATGTTCTCCTTTGGCGGCTTTTAAGCATTGCAATTAGTTTGCAAAGTCTTCTGAGGTCTCCGAGGGACGGATCCAAGAGTCTGAAGGACTCGCGCCAATGCCGGGGGGGGCCCTCCAGGAGAGCCTGGTGCAAATGGCAGCCCCCAAAGCCCAAACTTTGCCAAGGCAGCTTCCTCCTGCTGTCTCTTACACGTGATACCAGAGACACCCCCTCAACACCCACCCCCCCACAACTGCAGCCGCATCAGCTTGGGTTTCTTAAGGCGGTCTGCGCAATCTGATCATGCAGACAACACATGCGAGAGGCTGAGGCAGGCATGGGGAGACGATGCTGGGTGCATTTTCCCTGCCTGCCTGACGGATTTCTTTTCTGCAGTGGGAAACGGTGGATCCGATTTCTTATATTTTGCAGCTTCCTGGCTCCCCCCCCACCCCACTTTTTTCCCTGGTTTTTTTTTTTTCCATTTCCTTGATTTTTAAATAAATAAAAATGCAGCAATTTTTGCCAGAGCTCTCTCTTGGCCTGAATTGCCCCTTTTCTCTCTTTTATCTTTCTCTTTCTTTCTTTCTTTCTTTCTTTCTTTCCTTCCTTCTTTCTTTTTTTCTTTCTCTCTCTCTCTCTTCTCTTCTTTTTTTCTTTCTCTCTCTCCCCTTTTTCTTTCTTTCTTTCTCATTTTTCTTTCTCTTCCTTCTTTTCTTTCTTTCTTTCTCTCTTCTCTCTCTCTCCTTTCTTTTCTTTCTTTCTCTCCCTTTTTTCCTTTCTTTCTTTTTTCCTTCTCTTTTTCTTTCTCTCTCTCCCCTTTTTATTTCTTTCTTTCTCTTTCTTCTCTATTCTCTCTCTCCTTTCTTTTCTTTCTTTCTTTCTTTCTCTCCCTTTTTCCTTTCTTTCTTTTTTCCTTCTTTCTATTTTTTCTTTCTCTTTTTCTTTCTCTCTCCTCTCTCTCTCTGTCTTCTCTTCTCTTCTTTCTTTCTTTCTCTCTCTCCCCTTTTTATTTATTTCTTTCTCTTTTTTCTTTCTCTCTTCTCTCTCTCTCCTTTCTTTTCTTTCTTTCTCGCTCTCCCCTTTTTATTTCTTTCTTTCTCTTTTTTCTTTCTCTCTTCTCTCTCTCTCCTTTCTTTTCTTTCTTTCTTTCTCTCCCTTTTTTCTTTCTTTTTTCCTTCTTTCTCTTTTTTCTTTCTTTTTTCTTTCTCTCTCTTCTCTCTCTCTCTGTCTTCTTTCTCTTGTTTCTTTCTTTTTTCTTTCTCTTTCTCTCTCTTCTCTCTCTCTCTATCTTCTTTCTCTTCTTTCTTTCTTTCTCTTTTTTCTTTCTCTCTCTTCTCTCTCCCTCTGTCTTCTTTCTCTTTCTTTCTTTCCATTTTTTCTTTCTTTCTTTCTTTTTCCTTTCTTTTTCCTTTCTTTTTTCCTTTCTGTCTTTCTCCTTTCTCTCTTCTCTCTCTCTCTCTTCCTTCCTTTTTTCTTTCTCAAATGTATCTGACCCCTCCTCCTCCATCTCACAAAAGTGACTCTGTTTTCTCACCACTTCTTTCATTGTTTTCCTCCCCCACCCCCCAAAAAAAGACTCTTATGAGACACTGTATCTGTAGGCTACTTGCCCCAGAACTCCACTCCGGATTTTTGACTGTCCCCTTCTAAGTGATGTGTAACCTTATCGTGAGTCTTTAGTTGCTGCAATGAAAACTTGGCCTCTATTTTTAAAACTTGGATGTCCGAGCGCCACATCCTGCAAATCATATGATCCTTTTTAACATGCAGGCATTTGGGGCAGAGCATAGAAAGAGATTTGCTTTCCAAAACCATCTGCATTTGGGGCAGGGATTTCAAAAGTTCATATTTCGCCTTAGAATGGTTGGTGTGTTTGGGGGCAGAAAAGGAAAATTGGTGGGCACTGGGCATCCTGCTTTCACCTACAGTTGGCATTCAAAAATGGGAAGCACGAATCCCAGTGACCAGTTAGGTCCCACAGAGTGGGCCTTCTCCGGGTCCCGTCAACTAAACAATGTCGTTTGGCAGGACCCAGGGGAAGAGCCTTCTCTGTGGCAGCCCCAGCCCTTTGGAACCAACTCCCCCCGGAGATTAGAATTGCCCCCACCCTCCTTGCCTTTCGTAAGCTTCTTAAAACCCACCTCTGCCGTCAGGCATGGGGGAACTGAGATATTCTTTCCCCCTAGGCCTTATAATTTACGCATGGTATGTCTGTATGTATGTTTGGTTTTATAATAAGGGTATTTTTTAAGTTGTTTAGTATTGGATTGTTACATGCTGTTTTTTATCACTGTTGTTTGCCGCCCCGAGTCTGCGGAGAGGGGCGGCATACAAATCCAATAAATAATAATAATAATAATAATAATAATAATAATAATAATAATAAAAAAGGTTGGTAGGGTAGGAGAAGAACCTAATATAGAAACATAGAAGATTGACGGCAGAAAAAGACCTCATGGTCCATCTAGTCTGCCCTTACGCTATTTCCTGTATTTTATCTTAGGATGGATCTATGTTTATCCCAGGCATGTTTAAATTCAGTGACTGTGCATTTACCAACCACGTCTGCTGGAAGTTTGTTCCAAGCAACTACTGTTTTTTTGGCAACAGATATCTTCATCAATGAACATCATGGTTTTGACCAGGATCTTGTTTTTCTACCTACTTACAAGCCACATTGTGGAACACAAACAGAAGACTGTCATGACATCACAATGCAGATGTCGTTGTTTTGGCGTCATTGTGACCAGGCTCTGGATTCAGGACAGAGTAGAAATCTAATTTTTTTTACTACCGGTTCTGTGGGCGTGGCTTGGTGGGCGTGGCTTGGTGGGCGTGGTTTCACTTGGTGGGTGTGGCAGGGGAAGGATATTGCAAAATCCCCACTCCCACCCTACTCCTAGGAGAAGCATATTGCAAAATCTCGATTCACACTACACTCTGGGAGGTGCTATTTACTGGTTCTCCGAACTACTCAAAATTTCTTCATAAAATCAAAAGAGGCAGGAGGGCTCTCGGCCTTTCCATCATCTTTGTGTTGGAGGAAAGTTGCTCTTGGTGTCTTCTCTGAAACTTTAATTGTTATTGGAATGGTTTGGCACAAACCTCAATGGCTTCTTGTTTTTTAAATGATGAATTGTGGAGGCCAAATGGAAGACGTTCAGGACTTTGTTAGGAGACAACAAGATGTTCCAAGCAGAGGCTCTTTTGATCTAATTCGTCATCGCTGGAGAGCACAGCTCTGGACAAGATGATTTGCCTGTAAAACTTGGAAGTAGTTCATTTCTCTCTCTCTCTCTCTCTCTCCCTCTCCCTCCCCTCTCTCTCCTTTCTTCTCTCTCTCTCACCTTCCTCCCTCTCCCTCTCTTCTCTCCCTCCCTCTCTTTCCTCTCTTCTCTCTCTCTCTCTCTCCTCTTCTCTCTCTCTCTCCCTCCCTCCCCCTCTCTCCCTCCCTCCCCCTCTCTCTCCTCTTCTCTCTAATTCCCTCCCTCTCTCCTCTCTCTGTCCCTCCCTCTCTCTCTCCTCTTCTCTCTCTCTCTCCCTCCCCCTCTCTCCCTCCCTCCCTTCCTCCCTCTCTCTCTCTTCTCTCTCTCTCCCTCTCTCCCTCCCTCTCTCTCTCTCCTCTTCTCTCTAACTCCCTCCCTCTCTCCCCTCTCTTTCCCGCCATCTCTCCATCTCTTCTTCTCTCTCTCTTTCTCCCTCCCTCCCCCTCTCTCCCTCCCTCTCTCTCTCCTCTCTTCTCTCCCTCTCTCTCTCCTCTCTTCTTTCCCTCCCTCTCTCCTCTCTCCCTCCCTCTCTCTCTATCTCTATCCCTCCCTCCCTCTCTCTTTTTGTAAGATGTCAAGGTGACACTGAAGATCAATTCAACCTAGTGGCTTGTTGCATTTATGAGACGGAAGCCAAACAACTTCAGGCAGCTGGCTGCTCCAGACATTAGCTCAGTCCTGCTAAGTGTGATAAGTTGATCAAGCTGCCTTGGGTCCTTAATCTTTCTCTCTCTCGCTTTCTTGCTTCGCAACAGCAAAGCTGGAGGTATGCGGATAAAAGAATTGTAGGGATTCAAAACGATGCTTCTTCTACTGGCTTGAAGGGTTCTTTTTCCCCCTCTGCTCAGATGCACAAATGCCAGCTTCGGGAGGCACTTTCGTAAACGGTGGAAGATGGCGTGGAGATGTTATTTGGTTTGGTTCGCGTCGGTCTGGTAGGCAAGTGGCCTCGAACACGCTTCTCCTAGATTCGTGTCTCTTCCCTTTCCAGAGGAAAGGAGCAGATGGGGGAAATAATCAAGAAAATGCATGGGGGGGGGATTGGAGGTTTCCCTCCCACACACCCACAGGGGACTCGGCATAGCTATCAAGATTATCACGCAATGAATACTAGCCTTGCAAGCTTCTACAGATTTTATTCATTTGTATGAATAAATAGCGCCACTGTGGCGCAGTGGTTAGAGGGCAGTACTGCAGGCTCCTTCTGCTGACTGCCGGCTGACTGCAATTTGGCAGTTCGAATCTCACCAGGCTCAAGGTTGACTCAGCCTTCCATCCTCTCAAGGTGGGTCAAATGAGGACCCTGGTTGTTTGGGGGTGATATGCTGACTCTGTAAACCGCTTAGAGAGGGCTGTAAAGCAGAATATAAGTCTTAAATTTGTATGCCGCTCCGAGTCTCCGGAGAGGGGCGGCATACAAATCTAATAAATTTAATTTAATTTAAAAATTAAATGTTATTGCTATTGCTATTCCTTCCTTCCTTCCTTCCTTCCTTGTTTTCCTTCCTTCCTTCCTTCTTTATCTATCCATGCATCCCTTCTCTCCTTCCTTCCTTCCTTCCTTCCTTTCTTTCATTCTTCCTTCCTTCCTTCCTTCCTTCCTTCCATCCTTCCTTCCTTCCTTCCTTTCCTTCCTTCCTTCTTTATCTATCCATGCATCCTTTCTCTCCTTTCTTCCTTCCTTCCTTCCATCCTTCCTTCCCTCCCTCCCAGTGGCTACAATGCAGTATTGCAGGCTAACTCTACCCACTGCCAGGAGTTTGATCTTGACCGCCTCAAGATCGATAGCCTTCCATCCCTCCCAGGTGGGTAAAATGAGGACCCAGATTGTTGGGGGCAAACAGGCTGATTCTGTAAACTGCTTAGAGAGGGCTGCAAAGCATTGTGAAGCGGTATACATAAGTGTAAATGCTATTGCTATAGGTCACCCATTCTGGCTATCAAGTTGGCCTTCTCCGGGTCCCGTCGACTAAACAATGTCGTTTGGCGGGCCCCAGGGGAAGAGCCTTCTCTGTGGCGGCCCCGGCCCTCTGGAACCAACTCCCCCCGGAGATTAGAACTGCCCCCACCCTCCCTGTCTTTTGTCAACTACTCAAGACTCATTTATGCCACCAGGCATGGGGGAGTTTATTTATTTATTATTTATTTATTATTTAGATTTGTATGCCGCCCCTCTCCGCAGACTCGGGGCGGCTCACAGCATAACACAACAATTTATAACAAATCTAAATATAATTTAAAATATTTAAAAGAACCCCATTTTGCTAACAAACACACACTCAAACATACCATACATAAATTGTACATGCCCGGGGGAGGTGTTTCAGTTCCCCCATGCCTGACGACAAAGGTGGGTTTTAAGGAGCTTACGAAAGGCAAGGAGAGTAGGGGCAGTTCTAATCTCCGGGGGGAGTTGGTTCCAGAGGGCTGGGGCCGCCACAGAGAAGGCTCTTCCCCTGGGGCCCGCCAACCGACATTGTTTAGTTGATGGGACCCGGAGAAGGCCCACTCTGTGGGACCTAATCGATCGCTGGGATTCGTGCGGCAGAAGGCGGTCTCGGAGATATTCTGGTCCAGTGCCATGAAGGGCTTTAAAGGTCATAACCAACACTTTGAATTGAGATAGCTCTTCCCCCTAGGCCATTACAAGTTATGCATGGTATGTTTGTGTGTATGTTTGGTTTTATAATAGGGGTTTTTAGTTGCTTTTTATTATTGGATTGTACATGTTGTGTTTATTATTGTTGTTAGCCGCCCCGAGTCTGCGGAGAGGGGCGGCATACAAATCCAATAAATTATTATTATTATTATTATTATTATTATTATTATTATTATTATTATTCTGGGTGGCTTTTAAGGAGTGGAGAATCTTCCATTCTCAACCTGTACGGAGGAAATGTTCTAAGCCAGAGTTCCCCAGCCTTGGCAACTTAAACCTACGTGGACTTCAACCGCCAGAATTCCTCAGCCAACCTCTGACGTCCACATGTTTTGAACCTTGCCAAGATTGCTGGCCCCAGTTTAAAGCTACCTAAATTTTCACCATAGCAGCCGGCTTGGAAACTTTTGTTTCAAACCAGTGTGTCCTTTTTTGCAATAACCCTTCCTCCCCCAAGAAGACGAAGAAGGGAATAAGGAGCTCCAATTATATCTCAGCCAGAGATGCTTAAAGTAACATTGTTTTCCAAGCAAAATATGAAGGAGGTGAATGTGGAACAAAAGGCAGGGAGTGATATTTATTTATGAAGCCCAGCTGGATAAAAATCGGGCTATCTTCAAAAACCACCCAACATGGGCAGGTTTACTTTCTCAGGGGACACGGCACTGGTCTTTCTCTACTTTTATTCACCGTGGTTTATTTCCCTGGCTCAAGGCTGATTTTTCCGTTCCTTGCGATGGGTGAGAACCAAGACCTGGGTTTCAAACTTGCAGAGATCTTTCGAAACGTAGTTGTAATATTTAGTTCGGGACAAACATATTCAGATACTCCAAATCAGGGGTCCCCAAACTTTTTACACAGGGGGCCAGTTCATTGTCCCTCGGACTGTTGTAGGGCTGGACTATAAAAAAAACTATGAACAAATCCCTATGCACACTGCACATACCTTATTTTGAAGTAAAAAACAAAACGGGAACTTACTAGTTAGAGGGAGGGAAGAAATCTGAAATGCATATATGTTTATGTTGTGTTTTTAATTTTCTTTTGTTAACATCTGATTGGCTATACATGGTTTTCTTGGTTTATAGAAAAATGTATAAAGAAAGAAGGAAGCACTTTGGCATAATGGTTAATCAGTTAGAAATATAATTGGCATTGTACTTTTTGAAGGAACATTAAGGAGAGAATTTAATTAAAAGAAAAGTATGTACCTGTGCTCCTGTCACTCACCCGTGGGCCGGATAAATGGCCTGAGCGGGCCGCATGCGGCCCACGGGCCGTAGTTTGGGGACTGCTGCTCCAAATGATGGACATTCCTCTAAAACAGAGCTGGGCAATTAATTTAGCCCTGGGGCCGCATGAGAAATTGGGATGGTTTTAGAGCAGTGCTTCCGAACCTTGACAACTTGAAGATATTTGGACTTCAACTCCCAGAATTCCCCAGCCAGCGAATGCTGGCTGGGGAATTCTGGGAGTTGAAGTCCAAATATCTTCAAGTTGCCAAGGTTCGGAAACACTGTTTTAGAGAGCTGGACTAATATAATTAACTCAGTTCTACCCAATACTGTAAAGACCCAAACCCTGGCTTGACCTAAACACCCAGACCCACTCTACAGACCCCTGTTTGCTTTACGGCAACACGGTGCACCATAGTCACCGCGCTGGAGTGTTTGCATGATTTCTGTGCTCAGCCGCTCTCGGTAGGAGGTCGGGGTCCACTCCATTGCAAGGATGAAAGAGCTCACCACGTCTTCCAGGACTCCTCCAGTTCTTGCTTTCCTTGTGAATCATGGACCGGTCAGAGATAGCAAGCGGGCTGGTCACAGACAGCAGGTGGGCCGGATGCAGCCTGCAGGCCGCCCCTTGCCCAGGTCTGCTCTAAAAGGACGCTAGATGATCACCTTCGTCCAACCTTCGGAAAAGGTGCAAAAAAGAGCAACAAGAATGATCAAGGAAATGGAGCCCCTCCCTTATGAAACCAGGTTGCAACGCCTTGGTCTCTTCAGCCTTGAAAGACGGCGTTGAAGGGTTGACTTGATCGAAGTATATAAAATCATGCATGGGATAGAAAAGGTGAATAGAGAAAAATTCTTTTCTCTATCACACAATACTAGGACGAGGGGGCCCTCCCTAAAACTCATAGGTAAGAAAGTGAGGACAAATAAAGGGAAATATTTCTTCACCCAGAGGGTTGTTGGTTTATGGAATTCCCTTCCAGAAGAGGTCGTGACAGCTGTCAGCCTGGATAGTTTCAAGGCAGGATTAGACAGATTCATGGATGCCAAGTGTATTGGTGGTTATTGAAACGGATGTCCATGTGTTGCCTCTATGTTGGTTGAGGCAGGCAGGGTCCCCTTGGGTCCCATTTGTTGGGGGTCAAGGGAAAGGGAGGGTTTTGCCTTCTCTTTCTGCTCAAGATCCCCATGGACAATTGGTGGGCCACTGTGTGACACAGAATGCTGGACTCGATGCGCTTTGGCCTGATTCAGCATGGATCTTCTTAGGTTCTTATGTTCTTCTTTGAAGATGTCTTTGACTTCACTTCCCATAGCAGCAGAGATGGTATAATGGTATTACATCCCGGGGAACTTTGGACTAACCTCTTACACCAGGTTTTCTCAATCTTGGCAACGTGAAGATTAGTAGACTTCAGTTTCCAGACTTCTTTGGAATTGAAGTGGACACATCTTTAAGTTGCCAAGGTTCAGAACTCGCCCGGACAGTATGCAACCAATTGCAGAGAGATAGGGAAGGGCCTGCTCTAGTTTTCTCACCTAATAAAACTGGGTGGTTGTTGTTTTTTTAAAAAAGTGATCCGGGCAAACTTCAGTGGGCAATAAATTGTTGCTGACTGTTGATCTGGTCTGCTAGGCACAGATGCTTCACTCCAGTTGCTATTTCTTTCCTTAGCACACATTTGGTTTTTTTTCTTTTCATTTTATTGCGTACAGCCCTGAGACAGTCTTCCTTCCTTCCTTCCTTCCTTCCTTCCCCATTTCTACTTTCTCCCAGCCTGTTTCCCCTCCCTCCCTTCCTTCCCTATTTCTTGTCTCTCCCTATTTCTACTCCCTCCTTATTTCTTCTCACCCTCCTTCCTCCCTTCCTTTCTCCCTTCCCTATTTCTTCTCCCTCCCTCCCTTCCCCATTTTTCCTCCTTCCTCCCTGTTTCCCCTTCCTCCCTTCCATATTTTTCCTCCCTTTCTTCTCTCTTTTCTTCCTCCCTTCCTTCCTCCCTTCCTTCCTCCTTTCCTCCCTTCCCTATTTCTTCTTCCTCCCTATTTCTCCTCCCTCCCTATTTCTTCTCTCCTTCTTCCCTTCCTCCCTTCCTTCCTCTCTTCCCTATTTCTTCTCCCTCCCTATTTCTCCTTCCTTCCTTTTTTCCTTCCCTATTTCTTCTCCCTCTCTCCCTATTTCTCCTTCCTTCCATCCTTCCTTCCCTATTTCTTCTCTCCTTCTTCCCTTCCTCCCTTCCTTCCTCTCTTCCCTATTTCTTCTCTCCTTCTTCCCTTCCTCCCTCCCTTCCTCTCTTCCCTATTTCTTCTCACTCCCTATTTCTCCTTCCTTCCATCCTTCCTTCCCTATTTCTTCTCTCCTTCTTCCCTTCCTCCCTTCCTTCCTCTCTTCCCTATTTCTTCTCACTCCCTATTTCTCCTCCCTCCCTATTTCTTCTCTCCTTCTTCCCTTCCTCCCTTCCTTCCTCTCCTCCCTATTTCTTCTCCCTCCCTATTTCTCCTTCCTTCCTTTTTTCTTCCCTATTTCTCCTCCCTCTCTCCCTATTTCTTCTTCCTTCCGTCATTCCTTCCCTCCCTCCCTATTTCTCCTCCCTCCCTCCCTATTTCTCCTTCCTTCCATCTTTCCTTCCCTATTTCTCCTCCCTCACTCCCTATTTCTCCTTCCTTCCTTTTTTCTTCCCTATTTCTCCTCCCTCACTCCCTATTTCTCCTTCCTTCCTTCCCTATTTCTTCTCCCTCTTTCCCTATTTCTTCTTCCTTCCATCATTCCTTCCTCCCTCCCCTATTTCTTGTCCCTCCCACCCTATTTCTCCTCCTTCCTTCCCTCCTTCCTACCTTCCCTAATTCTTCTCCCTCTCTCCCTATTTCTCCTCCTTCCTTCCCTCCTTCCTTCCTCCCTCCCTCCTTTCCTTCCTTCCTTCCCTATTTCTTCTCCCTCTCTCCTTATTTCTTCTTCCTTCCATCATTCCTCCCTCCCTCCCTCCCCTATTTCTTTTCCCTCCCTCCCTATTTCTCCTTCCTCCCTCCCTCCCTCCCACCTTTCCTTTCCTTCCTTCCTTCCTTCCCTATTTCTTCTCCCTCTCTCCTTATTTCTTCTTCCTTCCATCATTCCTTCCTCCCTCCCCTATTTCTTGTCCCTCCCTCCCTATTTCTTCTCCTCCCTTTCTCCCTCCCTCCCTCCCTTCCTTCCTTCTTTCCTTCCTTCCTTCCTTCCCACCCACTGTTGGTACACTTTTATTCATTCCCAATGACATCAGAAGCTGTGATTCCTCCACCTCCATTTCTCCTGCCGTCCAGGATTGGATCGGCTCGGGCTCAATAAGTAGGCGGTTTCCAAGGGAGGCAGACATGGGCACAAACACGGATTTGCCCACCTCTTCTCATTTGAATATTACAATGAATCCTGCTGATATAGACCCGGGCATCTAATTCAACCCCTTGAACTTTCCTGCCTTCCTCTCTCTCTCTCTGTGGATCGGTTATTTTTGCTCAGCTGACCTTCCCTAGGCCCCGTGGGGGAGATTTGGTCTTAAAAGTTCCAACCTGGGTCATTTCTTTTCCAACTCTTAAGACCCACCGCCATGGGACCCAAACCATTTGCCAGAAAGGTAAGTAAATCTTGGCTTTTTGGTCCTTGCTCGAGCCTCAAGCCGGACTAAAGAAAAGGAAAGAGGCTGGCGTTATAGTTTATGCCTTTTCCAGAGAAGAAATATAGACACTTGCGTCATCGTAGCAGATGCTAAATCTCCAGGTATCATCATGAAATGCTATCTAAAAAAAGCCGCAGAAGAGGGGGGGGGGGGGGGGAGAAGGAGACAGGATCAGAAAAATCTCACTCTCATTTTTTGGGAACTCATTCGGGTTGGATTCAACCAAGGGCTGATTCTTCCAATATCTTGGGGTCCTTTATCATAGAAGAAACATAGAAACATAGAAGATTGAGGGCAGAAAAAGACCTCCTGGTCCATCTAGTCTGCCCTTATACTATTTCCTGTATTTTATCTTAGGATGGATCTATGTTTATCCCAGGCACGTTTAAATTCAGTTGCTGTGGATTTACCAACCACGGCTGCTGGAAGTTTGTTCCAAGGATCTACTACTCTTTCGGTCAAATAATATTTTCTCACGTTGCTTCTGATCTTTCCCCCAACTAACTTCAGATTGTGCCCCCTTGTTCTTGTGTTCACTTTCCTATTAAAAACACTTCCCTCCTGAACCTTATTTAACCCTTTGACATATTTAAATGTTTCAATCATGTCCCCCCCCCCCCTTTCCCTTCTGTCCTCCAGACTATACAGATTGAATTCATGAAGTCTTTCCTGATAAGTTTTATGCTTAAGACCTTCTACCATTTTGGTAGCCTGTCTTTGGACCCGTTCAATTTTGTCAATATCTTTTTGTAGCTGAAAATATTATTTATTATTATTACTGTGGAGAGGGGCGGCATACAAATCTAAATAATAAATAAATAAATAAATAAATAAATTTATTGGATTTGTATGCCGCCCCTCTCCGCAGACTTGGGGCGGCTAACAACAGGAACAAAACAGTATAATCCAATACTAAAAACAGTTAAAACCCATTATATAAAAACCAATCATACATACAGACATACCATGCATAAAATTTTAAAGGCCTAGGGGGAAAACGTATCTCAATTTCCCCATGCCTGGCGGCAGAGGTGGGTTTTAAGCAGCTTACGAAAGGCAAGGAGGGTGGGGGCAATTCTAATCTCTGGGGGGAGTTGGTTCCAGAGGGCCGGGGCCGCCACAGAGAAGGCTCTTCCCCTGGGTCTCGCCAAACGACATTGTTTGGTTGATGGGACCCGGAGAAGACCCACTCTGAGGGACCTAACTGGTCGCTGGGATTCGTGCAGCTGATAGACTTGAAAGGGGACAATCCTAAGTTACGTCAGTCTTCTTCAAAGTTAAAACACCCGGGTACCCATTTGCTTTCAAAGCCACTATTTAAAAATAGAGAAGGGGAGGAAGAAGATTTCCTGTCTTAAGCTATGCCAACCCTTAACTATTGGCGGACGAAAAGAAGTTGTCTCCCCATCGTTATTAATGGGGAAGGCGAAAGGAAGCTTGTTTTGCCTCGAGACATGATGTGAAGGCTTTTGTTGGCGAGATACAATGAGAAAGAAAAGGACTCTGGTTAGAATCCAAGCCCTTATTTGTTCCAGTGTCGCGCAGATGCCTTGTGATGATAGATAACTTTGACGGCGATGTTACGGATGACAGAAACGATCAGCATCGGTGTCTTGAAAAGCGTCCAGAGACAAAAATTGCAGAGTAAAATCGCTGGTCTTTTGATTCGCGAGCTTTTTATTTTTATTTTCTCTCTCTCTCTCTCTCCTTCTGTTAAGTGGTATTTAGTCTCGCCTTTTGCTCAAAATGGACTTAATACCACGTGGATTTTATAGGGACGTCATGTTTTATTTATTTATTTATTCATTTGTCCAATACATAGGAAGAAAAATAGACATGTGATAATATAAAAGAGGGTGAAAGTGAACTTAGAGGAGAGGATATATGAAAGGAAGAGAATATATAAGATAGGTGAGAGAAAGGAAAGACAATTGGACAGGGGACGAAAGGCACACCAGTGCACTTATGTATGCCCCTTACTGGCCTCTTAGGAACCTGGAGAGGTCAATCGTGGAGATTCTAAGGGAGAAGTGTTGGGGGTTAGGGGTTGACACAATTGAGTCCGGTAATGAGTTCCACGCTTCAATAACTCGATTGTTAAAATCATATTTTTTTACAGTCAAGTTTGGCGTGGTTCGTATTAAGTTTGAATCTGTTGCGTGCTCTTGTGTTATTGCGATTGAAGCTGAAGTAGTCATTGACTGGTAGGACATTGCAGCATATGATCTTGTGGGCAACACTCAAATCGTGTTTTAGACGCCGTAGTTCTAAGCTTTCTAGGCCCAGGATTGTTAGTCTATTTTCATAGGATATTCTGTTTCGAGTGGAGGAGTGAAGGGCTCTTCTGGTGAAATATCTTTGGACATTTTCAAGGGTGTTGATGCCTGAGATGTGGTATGGGTTCCAGACAGATGAGCAGTAGTCTAGGATGGGTCTGGCAAAAGTTTTGTAGGCTCTTGTGAGTAGAGTGAGATTGCCTGAGTGAAAGCTGCATAGGATCAGGTTAACAACTCTAGAGGCTTTTTTGGCGATATTGTTGCAGTGGGCTTTAGCACTTAGGTCATTCGATATTAGTATTCCAAGTATTAGTATTACAGAATGTGGGTTAGCAGTGAGAGATTGTCCTCTGGATAGCTTTTCCTGTGTGTTAAAGAGCGCTTTTGTTAAGTAGGCTTTACTGGTTTGTGCTGTAGCTAGCTTGGTGAGCGCATGCTAAGCTGGGAAACATGGTTTATATAAGCCACAAGGTCTGGGGTTATGTCACCTGCTAAGCCAATGCATAGTGCAGAGCAATGTTGGGAGTTCTAAGCAAAGTTGTTCTCCTCCTCTTCTTCCTCCTCCTCCTCCTCCTCCTTCTTCTTCTCCCCCCAAAAATGAGGAACTGAAAGTTTTCTAATAAGTGATGCTCTCCAATCAAGTGAACAAGCACCCCTCCTCAGGAAAGGATACAGAAGCACTTCCTAAGAACATTATGATACCCGATTGCTAGAGTGCAACCAGTTGATTCAACCTCAGTTGTGTCCCTCTTGTTTGTCTTCCGTTGATGGCTCTTTGCAGGTATTCTCGAGTCATTGGAGAGGGGCGGCATACAAATCCAATACATTATTATTATTATTATTATTATTATTATTATTATTATTATTATTATTATTATGTCAATACAACACAGCAAATGAGATCACTATGCTGGATTTCGGATTTCATCACCAGTCAGGCACTTCCCAAGCACCTAGGACTGCGTGATGTAGCGGCAAATTATGTTTGCCGATCCCAGTAAAGCGGCCTTTTGCAATTGACAGATGGAGATTTTGTCAATTCCGATGGTTTTCAAATGTCCTCTGAGATAATAATAATAATAATAATAATAATAATAATAATAATAATAATGGTAACGATTTCTTGGTATCATGACTTTTCCCATTGGTTTGAGAGAGCAGAACATCAAGCCTTGAATTATTTTAATTCTCTCAGTCTCCCCAGAAAATATGCAGGGAAATATTTACAGGAATTCTCTCTCTCTCTCTCGTTTGCAATGCTCATATCTGGAGCCCAAATCAAATTATCCTTACAACAGAATGAGGTGCTCAGATATGGCAGAACATCCTGTTCTTTCCTTGAGTGCAGAAAATTAATATGTGGAGCCATATAGACAGAGGCAGGGGAGCAATGTCAACGGACAAAGATTATCAAGATGATCCACTGTCATCAAATCGTAAAAATAATAAAGATATAAACAAAAGCATTTGACGAGGGGGCAGCGGGGGTATCCTTGCCTTCCTGATGCACTATGATCATCACAACTGCTGGAAATGATGCATTTATGATAAGCTGCAGTTAGGACTTTGCTCAGTGCAAAAATAAACCCAGCCGTACCAGGCACCTGAGGTCTTTTGTCTTTTCAGTTGATGAGAACATACACCAAAACTGGGCTGTGTGTGAAGCAGCGATCGGAGATGGGATGTCCCATTCCGTGCAGGGTTGACTTACAGTAAGAATAGAATAGAATAGAATTTTTATTGGCCAAGTGTGATTGGACACACAAGGAATTTGTCTTGGTGCATATGCTCTCAGCGTACATAAAATAAAATATACATTTGTCAAGAATCCTGTGATTGTCATAGGGGTCAAATAAGCAATGAAGAAGCAATATTAATAAAAATCTTAGGATATAAGCAACAAGTTACAGTCATACAGTCAACATGGGAGGAAATGGGTGAAAGGAATGATGAGAAAAACTAGTAGAATAGAAGTGTAGATTTAGTAGAAAGTCTGACAGTGTTGAGGGAATTATTTGTTTAGTAGAGTGATGGCGTTCAGAAAAAAACTGTTCTTGTGTCTAGTTGTCTTGGTGTGCAGTGCTCTGTAGTGACGTTTTGAGGGTAGGAGTTGAAACAATTTGTGTCCAGGATGTGAGGGGTCAGTAAATATTTTCCCTGCCCTCTTTTTGATTTGTGCAGTATACAGGTCCTCAATGGAAGGCAGGTTGGCAGCAATTGTTTTTTCTGCAGTTCTGATTCTCCTCTGAAGTCTGTGTCGGTCCTGTTGGGTTGCACCACCAAACCAGACAGTTATAGAGGTGCAGTTGACAGACTCAATGATTCCTCTGTAGAACTGTATCAGCATCTGTCATAACAGCAACAGCACTTAGATTTATATACCATCAGTGCTTTGCAGCAGTTTACAGAGTCAGCCTATTGCCCCCAATAATCTGGGTCCTCATTTTACCGACCTCGGAAGGATGGAAGGCTGAGTCAACCTTGAGCCTGGTGAGATTCGATCTGCCAAACTCCTGGCAGCCGGCGATCAGCAGAAGTAGCCTGCAGTACTGCACTCTAACCACTGCACCACCGCGGCTCATAAATTTTATTTATTTAATTATTTTAGAAACATAGAAACATAGAAGACTGACGGCAGAAAAAGACCTCATGATCCATCTAGTCTGCCCTTATACTATTTTCTGTATTTTATCTTAGGATGGATATATGTTTATCCCAGGCATGTTTAAATTCAGTTACTGTGGATTTACCAACCATGTCTGCTGGAAGTTTGTTCCAAGCATCTACTACTCTTTCAGTCAAATAATATTTTCTCACGTTGCTTGTTCTTGTGTTCACTTTTCTATTAAAAACACTTCCCCCCTGGACCTTAATTAACCCTTTAACATATTTAAATGTTTCGATCATGTCCCCCCTTTTCCTTCTGTCCTCCGGACTATACAGATTGAGTTCATGAAGTCTTTCCTGATATGTTTTATGCTTAAGACCTTCCACCATTCTTGTAGCCCATCTTTGGACCCGTTCAATTTTGTCAATATCTTTTTGTAGGCGAGGTCTCCAGAACTGAACACAGTATTCCAAATGTGGTCTCACCAGCACTTTATGTAGCGGGATCATAATCTCCCTCTTCCTGCTTGTTATACCTCTAGCCATGCAGCCAAGCATCCTACTTGCTTTCCCTACCACCTGACTGCACTATTCACCCATTTTGAGACTGTCAGAAATCACTACCCCTAAATCCTTCTCTTCTGAAGTTTTTGCTAACACAGAACTGCCAATGCAACACTCAGATTGAGGATTCCTTTTCCCCAAGTGCATTATTTTACATTTGGAAACATTAAACTGCAGTTTCCATTGCTTTGACCATTTATCTAGTAAAGCTAAATCACTTACCATATTACAGATACCTCCAGGAATATCAACCCTATTGCACACTTTAGAGTCATCGGCAAATAGGCAAACCTTCCCTACCAAACCTTCCCCTATGTCACTCACAAACATATTAAAAAAAGAATAGGACCCAGAAAAGACCCTTGTGATTTTATTTGTTTATTTCATCCAATACTCTATGCTGCAGGTTGGTTTACGAGCATCGTTAACTTCTGTAAGAAATACTTAAAAGTGTAATAGATGCCCGGTAACCAAATCTATTGGTGCCTTTTCTTTCTGCTTTAAAAAGCCTCTACATTTCCAAGCAGCAACTAGGTAGGAACAAAGGTGATTACCTGATAAAGCAGCCTGCATCTGTCTCCATAAATTGAATGCTTACCTTGCAGATAGCAAGGGCATTTTATATGGATCTTTCCTTGAGGCTCCAAAAGCCAGTTTCCAAAGGATTTCGAAAAGGGCCTTTGGCCTGAAAAACGACAGAAATTCCCTTCTCAAGCCATAACTTCACGACCATGAATTTTATCTGGGTAGTTCAATCCAGCAGTAATTAAATTGCAGCTAATGTTACATCTTTTACCTAGAAGGACGTATGTTTCTTTCTCAATAACGTGAGACAGATATTGCTGCCATAAAACTCCAGGTAAGAGGCTGTCTCTTTTTGTTGCAGTTAAATATACAGTGATACCTCGTCTTACAAATGCCTTGTCATACAAACTTTTCGAGATACAAACCCGGGGTTTAAGATTTTTTTTGCCTCTTGTTACAAACTATTTTCACCTTACAAACCCACCGCTGCTGCTGGGATGTCCTGCCTCCGGACTTCCGTTGCCAGAGAAGCTCCTGTTTTTGCGCTGCTGGGATTCCCCTGAGGCTCCCCTCCATGGGAAACCCCACCTCCAGACTTCCGTGTTTTTGTGATGCTGCAGGGGAATCCCAGCAGCGCAAAAACGGGAGCTTCGCTGGCAACGGAAGTCCGGAGGTGGGGTTTCCCAGCGAGGGGAGCCTCAGTGAAATCGCAGCATCACAAAAACAGGGGTCCGGAGGTCACTGATGCTCCCTTCGCTGGGAAACCCCACCTCCGGACCTCCGTTGCCAGTGAAGCACTCGTTTTTGCGATGCTGGGATTCCCCTGCAGCATCGCAAACACACAGAAGTCCGGAGGTGGGGTTTCCCATGGAGGAGAGCCTCAGGGGAATCCCAGCAGCGCAAAAACGGGCGCTTCAGCTGGCAAAAGAGGTGAATTTTGGGCTTGCACGCATTAATCGCTTTTCCATTGATTCCTATGGGAAACATTGTTTCATCTTACAAACTTTTCACCTTAAGAACCTCGTCCCGGAACCAATTAAGTTTGTAAGACAAGGTATCACTGTATTTCGTATCAGGCATAACAACTCTCCTTCCCTTCCCTGTGTTTTAATATCAAGCTCAGGTGGACTACCATAAATTTCCCCAGAGCACTGTTGCAAACAGCAGGGATGCTAAAAAGTGAATACTGTACTTTGGGGAGTTTAAGGAAGAACTTGTGAATGTTGGATCTACCTTGGAGAAAAGGTGTGGTAGGGATGAGAAGGCTGAGCAAGGAAATTATTTTCACAGCTTTGAGCTTTCTCGTACCTGGTAAGACAGGTGAGTCAGCGGAGGCTTCACAGGTTGTCTGGAGCCTCAAATAAGAGAGACAGAAGCCATCCAGGTAGACGGTGTTTTATAACCATAATTAGGGCTGGAATTTATGTTGCTAAGCGAGCGGTAAAGCAAGCAATTAGTGAATTGTTTCAAGTTTTATTGGATTTATATGCCGCCCCTCTCCGAAAACTCGGGGCGGCTAACAGCAGTCATAGACAGTATACAATAAAAATCCAATACTAAAGCAAATTAAAACCCCTTAATATAGAAAACCAAAGACACATACAAACATATCATGCATACCATTGTAACGGCCTAGGGGGAGAAGAAATCTTAATTCCCCCATGCCTGGCGGCAGAGGTGGGTTTTAAGTAGGTTACGAAAGGCAAGGAGGGTGGGGGCAATTCTAATCTCTGGGGGGAGTTGGTTCCAGAGGGCCGGGGCCGGCACAGAGAAGGCTCTTCCCCTGGGTCCCGCCAAGCGACATTGTTTAGTTGACGGGACCCAGAGAAGGCTCACTCTGTGGGACCTAACTGGTCGCTGGGATTCGTGCAGCAG